>NW_024870486.1:0-14637 GCF_013358625.1 Macadamia integrifolia
GACAGTCTTTCGCATAATGCCCATAGGAATGGCAGTTGAAGCAACGAATCTGAGACGTCGGAACTGGAGCGGGGCCCCTCTGCACTTGACCCGATCCAGATGAAGGTCGAGGTGGCCTTGGAGCTGTAGGAGCCACACTAGTGTTCGGGCGAACAGAGGTTGAACCCGAACCACCGACTGGCCTAGGAGGATAGCCAGATGGCCTATAGGGCTGCCTATACAGAGGCCCAGAACTGTATGATCCACGGTATGCCTTGGAGGAATTTCCCACATCTGGGAATGGATTTGATCTCTTCCACAGTCCAGGAGTGAGGGACTGTTCACCCTTTTGCTTATCTTCCATTGTTTTGGCCTTCTGTACAATCTGGCCATATTCGGTCAAATCCAAGACTTCAAGCACAGACCCAATAGATGCTTTTAGGCCTTTTAGGAACCTTGCTGCCTTTTCTTCAGCTGTTCGCATATGCCTTGGGGCAAAATGGAATAAACTTTCGAACTGTTGCTGATACTCAAGGACAGTCTTACCTCCTTGAGTTAAGGCCATGAACTCAGTCTCTTTTCGGTCCCTAAAACTGCGCGGATAATGGTTATCCAAGAACAATTCCTTAAACTGCTCCCAAGTGGGTTCTGGATGAGCAGCCATCAATATAGGTTTGGAAGCTTGCCACCACGAATTTGCCTCTTTCTTGAGTTGTAACCCAGCACAAATGAGCTTCTGGGCATCCGTGCACTCAAGCACCTCAAATATCTTCTCCAATTCTTGGATCCATTGATCCGGTTCTAGAGGATCACTCCCCACCTTAGAGAATACCGGCGGTAAGTTCCTCTTGAACGACTCTACCACCCTTGACGTATTACTCGTCGCCGGGAAGTTAGGAGCATAGGTAGGATAGTAGGCATAAGGATGAGGCATCCCATGCTGAGGAATACCGAATGGTGGGATTGGAGGTGTACCCCCTTGTGGTCCCGTTCCCGACCCGACAGGTGGGTCTTGCGGAGTGTGTACCCGGGGAGGTTGACCCGGTTGAGAAAGATCCAACTGTTGCTGGATGGCAGTCATAAATGCTTGCTGTTGCTGAAGCATTTGTTGTTGGAAAGCTTGTTGGGACTGCTGAATTATTGTAGCAACATCTCCCGGTGTAATGACTGGTGGAGGGTCCGGGAGTGCAGTCATAGGTGGGTCCCCATGTGCCCCACCCTGACCATGGGTCTCTGCAGGTAGTGGAGGCGAGGTATGCCTCACAGAACGGGCCCCTCTAGGATTTTGTGGTCGACCGACCCGACGAGGACCCCACGAGGTACCTCGGGCATTACTACCGGATCTAGTACGTACCATCGTATCCTTGTACCTGGAACATATCACACACCATATTGGTTAAACACCATAGACTGATTTAGGCACATAATCATATGCCATTAGGTGAGGTGTTGTAGTGTATGATAGCCTGTAATTATTCATAGCTCACTTCCAAGATACAGGCAAAGTTCACAACATACATGCTAATGGTCCCACTTGACCGTAGCATATTGATCATAGGATTAATATCCACCATAAAACCAATGCATTCATAATAGGAGAAAAGAAGGGAAAAGACAAAGAAGGAAAATTTTCAAAATTTTACAATTTTTCCCTTCTGTCCAAACCGGTGGGATGAACCGGTGGGTAGGGACCCGCCGGTCTGACCCGCCGGTCCCAGCACCCCAAATCGGCGGTGTCACCGGCGGGTAGGGACCCGCCGGTCTGACCCGCCGGTCATGCCCGAGGTTAAGACACGAACAGGGCCAGAAATGCCCTGTTTTGTCTGTCGCTCTCACCCTCTCCCCTCTCTTTCTTCCTTTCTCTCTTGGACGATTTTGGGGGTCTACTCGGCGCTCCTACTCGCGATTCCACTCATCCACACGGCGCCCAAGTGAAGAGTCAACTCGTCTTCATCCAAGTAAGTTCTTCTTCTTCTCTTTTTTTTCCAGAATTTCAAATTGGGTGATTTACTTGAATAGGATTTACTTTTTAGGCTTTCTTTCTCTATTTTTCACCATAGAATAGTCTTATCATGTGTTTGTGATGATTCCACTGTGCTCATTTGTAGTTTATAGGAATCATCTCACTCTATTTGGAGAAAAAGCCCCAAATTGGTGCCCTAGGTTCCCAAATTTGGGGTTTCTTCCATCCTTACTGTTTTTCTCAAATTGACGTCTTCTATGTAATGCATTTCACTTGTTTTACGCTAGATATGAGTTAGATTGCATTGAAGCATCCATTATGCTTGAAATCCTCATGTATTTCCATGAAAATCCCTATTTTGGCATTGGTTTCTTTGATTTTCATCCATAATTGTACTCATGGAGCTTCATAGTCCTTTTTGGGGTATATTCTTGGAATTTCATCATCCCATCACCATGGCATTTCATTTTAGACCTAGGGTTTCAAGCTTTCTCCCCATTCCATTCCAATTTGCGCAATGGACTTGAATTTCCCCATTTCATTCATACCTATTGCTTTTGCTGTCCTTTGCTGTCATTTTACTGTTTTGGCACGTTTCCATGCGTTGCCATCACCATGTTTCATGTCATAAGTTTTCTATCCTTCCTAGATCGTTGCCGTTCCCATTTTGCAGAAATTGGGTTTTGAATTTCCCCTTCTTTAATGCTGCTGTCTTTTCTTACTGTACTAACCCAACTTTCTTTACTTATTGTCAGGATGTCTTCACGCACCGGCAGAGGACCATCTTCCTCTGGTGTTCGACGCAAGACCACCGCTTCTAAGCGGAAAAGTGCGGAGACCAGCACTTCAGCTCATCGCACAGGGAGACCTGCACCTGCTCAGTCTGACCCTTCAGACTACGATGAGGAGCACTTCACTAGTGCCGAGGCCGCAGCCAAATGGCCTATCTTCCTGAAGGGGCCAGTGTTGATGGAAAAGACCGTGGTAGTCGAGGACTTCCACAAGGCCCAGCTTCAGGAGAGGTTCTCAGCATTGGGCTGGGACACTATTCTTCAGGTGGACCGACCGTGCTACGATCAGCTCGTCCGTCGGTTTTATTGCAACCTGGAGGTGTCGTATCAGTACGGGGAACTCACTATCAGCAGTCTGGTGAAGGGAGTGGATATCCAGCTGACGGTAGACACCCTGGCTAGTATTCTGGGCATATCGGCGGCGGGACACCGATACTACAGTCCCCCCAGGAGTAGGCCTCAGGGACCGTTCATGAGCATGGAAACGCCAGACTTCATCTACGAGACCATCTGCGGCAGCAGCAGTCGCCCGGGGTCCGAGACATCTTTCTTCCCTGAGGTCCGTCTCTTCGCCCGGTTGATCCAGTTCAACCTGCTCCCCAGAGGAGGTCATCGGAACCAGGTAGGTTTCATGACGGCTTTTATAGCATTTTGTATTTTCACAGCCGCAGAGGGAGGCAGGGAGCACTTGTGCCTTCCCTATATCATCCTCAAAGCGATGGAGCACCATGCTTCTCACCCAGAGGATGGAGGATTCCCCTACGGTAGGATCCTCACTAGGATCTTCGAGTTCTTCGGGGTGGACCTGAGCGGAGAGGAGGGGAAAACTCCGGCTGATAGGTTCGATCGGAGCAACCTCTTGAAGATGGGTCTTCATACCCTCATGGATTCACCTCCGAGATCGGGAGCTCGGAGAGGTAGGGGTAAGAGGGCTACCCCTGTAGAGGATGTCCTCATGGAGGAGGAGTCCAGTGAGGAGGACGAGGACTACGTTCCTCAGGACGAGGAGGCGGATCTGATGGGCGGCAGCATCCCTGAGGAGGTGCCTCAGGAGTCGAGAGGTCCGGGTCCTAGTTCTTCCGGAGCTGCAGCCCCACCATATGGAGCCCCACCACCTGGGAGTGGTGACTATGATTATGAGGACAGGACAGCCTCCATGCGGGCCTTGCAGGACGGCCAGGTCCAGATACTGAGGCGGTTGGACGAGATTGCCTCCCGGCAGATCACCTTGGAGGATTCCTTCCGTAAGCTGGGTCAGGACTTGGACAGCAGGGCCACCTCCATCTCAGCAGATTATGGCCGGCTTAGGAGGGAGGTACAGGTGGTGAACGCGAGGTTCGATTATTACGATCACCGCTTCGATGTTAACTCCAGGCCTCCAGCGAATGTGGTGATCATCGACGACGATGACGACGCCCAGTGAGGCTTAGCTTGCCCACCCAGCTATTTATCCATTTTTTTTCTCTTTTTGTAGACCTTGTAGATTTATTTCTTCTCATTCCTTGTAATTGCGATGTAACTTGAATTTCGTTTATGGAATGAAATATCTTTGGATAGTGGACTATTATAATGTTTTCATATATGGAGTTCCTGTGTGGTTTTGTGGTGATGTGACTTTTCTATTTGTGCTCTTTGTTATATTATTATCTGTTGTTTATCAGGTTTTGTGTAAAATTTTTGGAAATCCCACTTTACGCCGTTATGCTGTCGAAATTTCGTCTAAATAGTACTTTATAGGTTATAGTTCCAATCTAATTACCTTTTATCTACACTCACGCATGCCATGAATGCAACTTATAATATAACTCCATTTTTTTTATACTTTCTTTCTTTGACTTTTTAATCTTTAAGCTTTTATCTTTACCCAATCCCCATTTTCCTATTATAGAGTCTACGAGATTCTAATGGTATGCTGTAAGTGGAGCGGAGCATCACGCTCTGATACCACCGTTTGTCACACCCCGTTCACCCTGAACCGGAGCGGTGACCGGGTTAACACCGGTTAACCCAAACCTGCCAGGATCATCAGATACTGTATTCCACCACAGCATACACATACTAACATCAATTCATCAGATCAGCGGAAGACTAAGTTTTACCTGTAATAATTCCCATATACCTGATACCCAAATGGCGATACCATAATTATATACATTTGGGCCCGAAGGCATGATATATATACACAAAAAGAATAAAGTTTGAATATCAAATATATACAGGAAATTATCGAAAACATCAGAGTACACAGCCTGGCATCGGTATCAAGGCTGGAGCTCAGCTCGGCCTCAGAACCGCTGCCCCGCAACACAGCTCTCACACGCGCAGTCTACGCCGTGCTCAAACTCCTCAGGGGTCCACCAGTCCTCCTCAGGAAACTCGACTGTGGGACCCACCCCATGCTCCTCAGATGCATGACCTGCAAAATCATCTAAAAAGGGTTGTATACGTGGAATGAGCTCACTAGCTCAGCAAGTAGAGAGGTGGACCACACACAACAGTCCACACATCACAACATATCATATGCACTACATGCCATGCAAGTCATTTTAAATCACATACACCTAGTCAACATTACTAAGTCTTTGGTTTTAGTGCTACTACAACCACAGTGCGCGTATACTCCGGGTACGAGCCGCGAACTCCCTCCCGCGATACGCCCATAGGGCTGTTGGAGAAGGCCCACCGTGAGTACTCGGAAAAATAAAGACAATGCCGTCCACCGGCTCTCAACTGAAATGTAAATAATTTAAATGACAGTGCTGACTCCAGCAATTTAAAAGCAGTACGATTGGCCCTCTTGAAATACCACCGGGGTTGCCGGCTGTCCTACACGACTTGCCGGGCGTAATGCCTAACCGCCACAGTGTCCGATAACCGCGACCCCTGCTTCCCCCCAAATGGCAACCCAACACCTCAACCCCTGTTGGGAAGGGTCGTAGCACGGGATGGTGAGAATCCTAATACCGCATGCTCCTATATGCAGTACGACTGCATAGTGCCACCGTGTCCCATACCACGGGCCACCAATGCATTCGTTTCCAAGCCGACCGCGGCATCTAGTCTATCACTGCTTTATGCAACATGATGTCCACATTCAACATATAACATCTCATTTAATTTGCAATTGAAAGTAAACATAGCATATATGCACATCAATGAGTGGAATGACTAATCTATATAGCACATTCATGATGACATGACTAGATTAGATATGGTTACATGAATGCCAAACAAATGCCTTGAAACAAGGCCAAACGTCCTCTCTCCACTTACCTGTAGCGTACAAGGAGTCCCGCTCGGTACGGGTGAGATCCGGAGCGAATCGGGAAGGCTTTGGTGAACCTAACAAAATTGAGCGGGGTTAGTACTTCACCATTTTAGAATCAAAATTAATGAAATCCGACGTCAAAATCGTGTTTAGAACGTCGAAAGAAGGTCCCACGTCCGATTTGGGCTCGATCGGACCCAAAAATCACATTCTGGCCACTCGGGTGGGTGTCTCAGGTGGGTGGTCTACCCACCGGTCCTACCCGCCGGTTTGGCCAGAACCCCTCTGGCCCTCTCAGGTGGGTGACTCAGGTGGGTGGTCAACCCACCGGTCCTACCCGCCGGTTTTGGCGGAAAAACTCCAGTTTCTTCTCAACTTCCCCCATCCTTGGGGACCCAAATAGGGCTTTTCTCAACCCAATCCTCACACCTTTAAAGTCCCATAGGAGGGTTCTAGCTTAGATCTAAGTTAGATTCGAGTGAGGGGAACCATCTTACCTTCTTTGCTCAAGAATGACTTCAAACCCTCCAAATCACTTCCAACTCACAATGCTCCTTCTACCTTGTCAATATCTCTTCAAATCCTTCAAGATCAACACATAAATCATCTATTAAACCTTAGATCCATCATTTCAAGAGGGTGTTTACAAGATCTTAAGAAATGATACTCGAATCAAGGGTTTAAAGCGTGGGTTTGGCGAATGTTTATAAAACCCAGCTTTTCTTACCTCCAACTGTAGATCTCGAGTTGAAGATTACTCTCCCGGCACCGGAATGGCAAGATCGAGCTTCGGCGCCGCTGAAATCCTTCCTTTCTTCTTCCTTTCCTTTCTTCTTCCCTTTCTTTTTCTCTCTCCTCTTTACTTTTCTCACCAAACGTACGAGGGTAATAAATGGAAAGAAAAGAAGTCATAAAGCTTTATATACTATTCCTACTTAAGTGAATAGTGATGGATGGGTCACTCAGGTGGGTGGGTGCACCCACCTGACATACCCATCCGAGAGTAAAAACTTGGGATTTTGACCGGGCTCGGACCTCGGCTCGGACCCTACCCCAAGCATACAATGTAGCATACGTATATAACCTTAAAATATGGATATAATACCTGTTCTATCCGTACATAGCCTTATGGTAGGTACACGTACACGGTTTGGGCACTCCCGTCTCTTCTGGCACTGGCTCGGACTTGTCGGGCCAGCCGGTGTTTAAGGTCACCCGTGCCATCATAGCCCATAAGGAACTCGCTCTAACATCCTCTGGCTCGGTTCCTGCATGGTTTAAACCGGTTCAACCACGAAATCAGACCGGGTTTAAGAAGCGGGATATTACAGCATATCTAAGAATTTGGTTTTGAATTGGGAGAAATGTCATTTTATGGTTAAATCTGGTATTGTTTTAGGCCATGTAATATCCAAGGAGGGAATTAAGGTAGATAGAGCCAAAGTGGATTTAATTGATAATTTACCACCTCCTCAATCTGTTAAGGATGTTCGGTCCTTTCTAGGGCATGCAGGCTTCTACAGAAGGTTTATTAAGAACTTTAGTCATTTAGCCTGACCTCTCACCTCATTACTTGCCAAAGATCAAACTTTTGAGCTTTCTAAAGAGTGCCTAGAATCCTTCAAACAACTTAAGAAGGAGTTGACCAATGCACCCATTGTTCAACCACCTATTTGGACTGAACCTTTTGAACTGATGTGTGATGCTTCAGATTTTGCCATAGGAGCAGTTTTAGGTCAAAGGATTAATAAGTTGCCCACTGTCATTTACTATGCTAGTAGGACCTTAAATGATACACAACTCAATTATACAACCACTGAAAAAGAATATTTAGCTGTTGTGTTTGCATTAGAAAAGTTTCGGTCTTACTTAGTTGGTTCACATGTGGTAGTGTATACTGATCATTCTGCCCTCAGATACCTAGTTCAGAAGAAGGATGCCAAAGCTCGTCTCATTAGGTGGGTTTTACTTTTGCAAGAGTTTGATTTAGAAATTAGGGATAAGAAAGGAGTTGAAAACCTAGTTGCAGACCATTTATCCCGGCTTCCCAATTCCTTGACTGTTGATTCTCCAGTCAACGAGAACTTTCCAGATGAACAATTATTTGCAATGTCTAGTGAACCATGGTTTGCTGACATTGTCAACTTCTTAGTTTCAGGTGTGACTCCGGATCACTGGTCCACTCAAGATAAGTATAGGTTTCATTCCCAAGTTAAACACTTTTTTTGGGATGATCCTTATTTGTTTAAGATATGTCCGGATCAGATTATCCGACGATGTGTTCCTGATCATGAGCAACATTCTATTCTCTCTTTTTGTCATGATCATGCATGTGGTGGACACTTTGAACCTAAGAAGACTGCCGCAAAGGTTCTCCAATGCGGATTTTATTGGCCCACTCTTTTTAGAGATGCTTTTGATTTTTGCAAGGCTTGCCCTGCCTGCCAGTCTTTTGGCCGTATCAATAAAAGGAACATGATGCCCCTCAACCCTATTTTGGTAGTTGAGATCTTTGATGTATGGGGCATCGATTTTATGGGACCATTCCCTAATTCCTTTGGGAATTTGTACATACTTTTGGTCGTTGATTATGTTTCTAAATGGATAGAGGCCATACCTTGTAAAACTAATGACCACAAAGTGGTGGTCCAGTTTCTCAAAGAAAACATTTTTTCCCGATTTTGTGCACCACGTGCAATAATTAGTGATAGGGGTACTCATTTTTGTAATCGGCCTTTTGAGGCCTTAATGAAAAAGTATGGGATCACCCATAAGTTATCTACCCCTTATCACCCCCAAACTAGTGGCCAAGTGGAGGTGTCTAATAGGCAGATCAAACAAATCTTGGAGAAAACTGTTAATCCCAGCCGTAAGGATTGGTCCCTTAGGCTCATTGATGCCTTGTGGGCCCATCGGACTGCATTCAAGACCGACCTTGGTCAGTCTCCCTACCGTTTGGTGTATGGAAAAGCTTGTCACTTACCAGTTGAGTTGGAGCATAAGGCCTTTTGGGCCATTAAGAAGCTTAACTTTGATTTGTCTGATGCGGGAATTCACCGTAGGCTCCAACTATCTGAGTTGGAGGAACTTAGGAATGAAGCCTATGAAAGTTCTAGAATTTACAAGGAAAAGACCAAAGCTTTCCATGATAAACACATTCTGCGTAAATCTTTTGCAATTGGTGATAAGGTCTTATTGTACAACTCTCGATTGCATCTTTTTCCTGGTAAGCTTAGATCCCGATGGGATGGCCCATTTATTGTTCATAATGTATATCCCCATGGAGCTATAGAGATTTTGAATCCAGGAACAGGGGTAATTTCGAAGGTTAATGGTCAGCGTTTGAAACCGTTCCTCGAGTTTCCTAATACTAGTAGTGAAGAGGTCATGGATCTCCATGAACCTCTTTACACTGATGACTAACTGTTATTCAGGTATGACCCCCTTGCATTGTCTTTGCTTTTAATTCTTTCCATGCATTGAGGACATTGCATGACTTAAGTGTGGGGGAGGGAAACCAGTTTTTGTTTTTTTTTTCACTTTGTTTTATTTGTTTTTCTTTTTATTTTTGAGCTTGCTAAGGATGAAGTCCTACTTTGGCTTTTGGCTAATGATCATACCATTCGGTTGCTTGATGTATGAAAATAAAAGTTTTGACTAAGGTACCCATTTTGAACGAATAAAAACCCTGTTGAGAAGAAAGAAACAAGCATGTGTCTTGAGATGGGACTTTCTTTTGAAAAATAAGAGACCCCTGTTTTATGGTGATGGACCATATGTAAGTCTGTGGGTTCCTTGTACTTTTGATTTGGAGTTGAGACCTTCTTTTTAATTTGGCATGAGTTGATAAATGCACAATTTTAAATGAAATGAGAAATGTGGTATAAAGAAGAATAAGAGTTGATTCCTTTGGAACTAGACAGGGCATTGCGCCTCAGGAAGCGTGGTGTCTTGATCGAAATTCCTTGGGAGAAAACTTCTGAAGTAACTTTAGCATCACTATCTTTGTGGGCATATGCAAAAAGCGAAGCTACATAGTAACTTGGGTGTCTGGTGTTTGCTCCACCATGTCATTCAGGCCAAAAGTAGTGGAGTAGAATAGAGTTTATTAGTGAAAAAAAAGGAAAAAAATGTGCAAATGTCATTATTGCTTGGTAACATGTTTGGTCAAAAACACTCCAGCGCCTTAGTCATTGGTTCCCTATTTCTTCACAAGTGGTTTTGCCCTAAGATAAGGATGTTTTGGAAGAGATGAGGTGAGTTCCAAATTAAGAAATATGCTAGTGCCTGGAATTCATAAAGGGTAATAAAAGTTCAAGTGTGGGGGTCCCTAGTAAGAGAAATTATCTTTGCTCCGGATTGGTATGTGCCTTACCTTTAGCCAAAGTTGGGATTTGTTTATTCTGAATTTTGGGTGTATATTCACTGCAAATACCCACGAGACACAACTCGTCCACTAGGGGTGACCTAGGGGTTTAAAGGCTTGTTGCACATGCTAAGTGCAACCGTGATTCCTACGAAAGTGAGTTAGGTTTTTTATCTTTATTCTTTTTCTTTTTGTTTTGCTCGAGGACTAGCAAAGTCTAAGTGTGGGGGAATTCTGATGAGCACATTTATGTGTGAAATCTAGGGTAGTAAAACATGCATTTTACATATTTAGAATGGAGCTACCTTGGGTTTTATTCTCCTTTTGCAGGTTTTATATTTTCAAGGCCTTAAGGATTATCGGGCATTATATCTTCAATTTTACACGTAAAGAGGTCCTATTTCTTTTCATGGTTGCGAAGAGGACGAAATTCTGAGCAAGATGGACGTGTTCAATTAAAAGTACACATTTGTTTGGTCACCCGTACAAATGATTATTCTTTTCGGGCCAGAAAAAGAATAATGGATCAGAACTGAACCGAGATGCAGAACCAGCCCGTTTGCAATTGTCCCAGAGGTACAAGGAATACTCCAAATGCCAACAAGGATCAATGGACCACATCCTTAAGTGATAAAAGATTTGTTTTTGGTAACAACAACTACCTAGCTTAGTTGGTGAGCTATGGTGTACAAAATTCTCTTGCTCACCAAGAGGTCTCAAGTTCAAATCTCATGGTCGTTTTTTTTAGAGAATTTTGTTGAAGATTTCCTGCTTTTCACTCACTTAAAGCACTAAGGGCATGGAGGGGATTTCCACATCAAATTAGAAGCAAGCAAAATCGTGGAAGCAAGAAGAGAAGAAAAAGAAAAAAAAAAGGAAAGCAAAATCGTGGAAGCAAGAAGAGAAGAAAAAAAAAAAGAAAAAAAAGGGAGAACCAAAGATTGTCCAAATCTTCTCTCTCCTCCACATCATCATCCACCAAAAGATTGTCCAAATCACACAAAGGAAGAAAAAAAAATCGTCCCTAGGAGAGAGAAAAAAAGAAGAAAAATAAATTAGAGAAAAAAAAGGAAAGAAAATAAGCAAAAAATTATAGGAAATTTCTCAAAATTTATTTCTCTCTTCTCTCTCCTCCATCTTAGCACTTTTGGACTCAAAAGATCTCACAATCAATTGTGGGTTTCTCTCTTTTAGGAAAGAAAAAATTGTTACCCTACCTCCTCATTCCCTATAAATACAATTCATGTAAGAGGAGGGGAGACAATTCATTATTCTTCTAGTTTTTTTTTAGTTGCTCTCTCTCTCCCTCTCTCACTCTTTGGTTTTAGTTCTTCTCTATTTTTGCTTTAATCACTTTTGTAATAGTTTTTTTTTATGTCAATTAATGCAAGCACTCTTTTATTTTTATTCAGATCTTTTTATGTTTATGATTTATGCAATTGAGTTGTAATTTTTTTTTAAGTTATAGTTCTAGGCTTAGATCTAGGTGACAAGATCATAAGCTGTGGAGCAATTTTTTTTTCAAGTTCAAGCATTGATTCAAGTAAGTAAGCTCCTTCAGTAGTCTTCTCTCCCCCCTCTCATTCCCTCTTCTGACTACCCTTTCTTTCTTAATTTAGGATTTTAATTTCAGTCGTTACATTATTGATATCCCTTTCCCCCAAGGATCATGGCTAGTGTATGTGTTGGCTTTGCCCCCCTCCTAGCCATAGAACCATCAATTTATTGCTTTTATTTTAATTGTCTCCCTTTCCCTAAAGCCAAGTAGAGTAACCCTTGTAAGAGTGACTCTCTGGTCAAGTAGGGAAGCTCATATTATGATGCATCCCTCGGGCTAAGTAGAGAAAACTACTTGTGAGTCTCTCTCTAGCTTTATCCCCTTTCTTTTACTTTATTTTTATTTCAGCATTTTTCTTCATTTATTTATTTATTTTTTTAATTGCGTGGGTTGTTTATTTTCAGTTATTTATTTATTTAATTTTAATTACGTGGCTTGCGTCTTTAAATTCTTAGATGACGAATGGTTAGGATGTTATTTTTAGGACGGTAATTAGAATTAGATCACAACCAGTAATCAGTTCACTTTCGCATTATTAAAAGAAATAAAAAATAAAGTGGCTGCTCTCCCTGTGTTCGACCCGTAGCTACACTGATCCGTATGCTTGCGGTTACATTTTAAATTTCAAACAATGTTGCACAATAGAAGGGCTTATACCCTTGATATCAGCCATGGCGCAACCTAGGGCTTCCTTTTTATCTTTTAACACTTTAAGTAACTCCTTTTCCTGGCTAGAAGTCAAATTTGAAGAAATTATTACAGGAAGAGTCTGGTCAGGCCCTAGGAAAGCATACCTCAAATTAGATGGCAACTCCTTAAGATCTAGATTAGGGGGCTCAACTATGGAAGGTTTGGGAATGGAATTGGAAAGGGGTCCTAAGAGCTCCACAGCTATGTGAAGACACAAGACTTCAGAAAATAAATTTTCTCTATCATCATCCAACTCATCCATACACTCTTAGAATTCTGAATCAAAATTAGTATCAAAGTTAGTAATTAAATCATCAGAAAAATCTAGAAAATCCTCAATCATATTAATCTCTTCTTCCATATGTGGTTGCTTGCCTATCCTAAATATGTTAAACTCAACAGTTTGGTTACCAAAAGATAATCTTAGGAAACCATTTCGACAGTTGATTAATGCATTACTGGTAGCCAAGAATGGTCTTCCTAGGATTATTGGGATCTCATCCTTGGTTGAGAATGGCTTGGTATCTAACACAATGAAATCAACAGGGAAAATAAACTCCCCCAACTTTAGTAAGACATCTTCAACCATCCCTTTGGGAATTTTAACAGACCTATCTACCAACTGAAGAGTAGTTCCAGTGGCTTTTAATTCTCCCAATCCAAGTTACTTGTACAAATGGTAAGGTAAAAGATTCACACTTGCGCCAAGGTCAAGTAAGGCATGCTCAATGTAGGTGTTGCCTATGACACAAGATATGGTAGGGCTTCCTGGATCCTTATACTTGGCTACTATAGGCTGAGTAATTATGGAACTAATGTTACCTTCCAAGAATGCATTTTTGGGCACACTAGTGTAGTTTGTAGTACACAAATCTTTTAGTATGGGGATCTGGGATATGGCATCCAAAAGGGAGATGTTCACTTCTACCTTTTTGAAGACTTCTAAATTTTGTCCATGGAAGCAGTCTTCCTTTTGTTTACCAAGCGATTAGGAAATGGGACAGGATGAACATAAGGACTATTAGGGATTTGCCCCTGTTCAGAAGAATCATTTTTGGTTTCCTCAACCAAATCATGTTTAGTTTCAGAAAAATCTTTAGGTTCAGACGAACCCGAAACAAGAGGCACACTTGTGTCCTCAACTGAAGGAGAGTTAACATGAGTAATAGATGAGGAATATTTAGGAACGCTCTGTTGGTACTCTCTACCACTCATAAGGGCATAAACAACATTACATTGGTTAGAGGGCCCTTGTTGGGTCTGACCTTGTACTATATTCAGTGGTGCATTTGTTGATGTTTGTAAACTAATAGGCTGATGATGCCTAGGGTTAGGCTCTGGTTGACTGGGTAAAGTTCCTTTCTCCCTCTCACGCATAATTGAAACAACTTGAGTGAGTTCTCTCGTAAGATTTTGATGGCTTGTCATGAGGAGGGCCATATTTTTTTTTCAAGTCACTTATTCTACTTGCCTCTCCATGACTGGGTAAACCCAGGGGGTTGCTGATAAGATGATAGGAGAGGGGCCCTAGGAAAACTCGCCTGAGGTCCTACATTTGTCATGAGGAAAATATTTTTTTTTCAAGTCACTTAAGTGTTGGTAAACCCAGGGGGTTGCTGATAAGATGATAGGAGAGGGGCCCTAGGAAAACTAGCCTGAGGTCCTACATTTGACCTAGGAAAAGTATTTTGAGAAAAAGATTGTTATGCAAAGGGAGGCCTTTGGAGTCCAGGTTGACCTTGATTATTGAAATTGGAAGGCCTTGCTTGGTTGCCCTGATTCCAAGAGAAATTTGGGTGATTTATCCATCCTGGATTGTAGGTATTACTATATGGATTATTCTAGTATAAGGCATTAAAATTATCATTAGAAGTGCCGCTAGAGGTGTTGAGGCATTCTTCTAGGAGATGTCCAGGGGACTGGCACCAAGCACAAATCTTAACCAAATTGACTGATGATGGCTCTCTAAGAACAATAGCCTCAATTCTCTTGATTAGGCTATCCAAATGGGCTTCCTTGGCT
>NW_024870486.1:15650-70067 GCF_013358625.1 Macadamia integrifolia
TAAAGACGCAAGCCACGCAATTAAAATTAAATAAATAAATAAGTGAAGATAAAAAACCCATGCAATTAAAAAAAATAAAGGAAAAAAATGCTAAAATAAAAATAATGTAAAAGAAAGGGGAGAAAGCTTGAGAGAGACTCACAAGTAGGTTTCTCTACTTAGCCCGAGTGATGCATCATAAAATGAGCTTCCCTACTTGACCAGAGAGTCACTCTTACAAGGGTTACTCTACTTGGCTTTAGTGAAAGGGAGACAATTAAAATAAAAGCAATAAATTGATGGTTCTATGGCTAGGAGGGGCAAAGCCAACACATACACTAGCCATGAACCTTGGGGGAAAGGGATAGCAATAATGTAACGACTGAAATTGAAATCCTAAATTAAGAAAGAAAGGGTAGTCAGAAGAGGGAATGAGAGGGGGGAGAGAAGACTATTGAAGGAGCCTACTTACTTGAACTTCAACCCTTGAACTTGAAAGCTTGGGTGATTTGAGATACTACCAGTACTAAAAATCAGATCTAGAATAAACCAAATCTGAAATTTCTAGTATTAGAGAAAATAAATTTTGAAACAAAAAAAACTGAACTTGAAAAAAAAATGCTCCACGGCTTGTGATCTTGTCACCTAGATCTAATCCTAGAACTATAACTTTAAAAATTACAACTCAATTGCATAAATCATAAACATAAGAGGCTGAATAAGAATAAAAGAGTGATTGCATTAATTGACATAAAAAAAACTATTACAAAAGTGATTAAAGCAAAAATAGAGAAGAACTAAAACTAAAGAGAGTGAGAGAGGGAGAGAAAGAAGAAAACTAAGCATAAACTAGAAAGTAAACTAAGGGGAATAATAATTAGGAGGGGGGAGGAAGGGGATTTTATAGGGCTTTTGTCTTGCCTCCTTCCTTCTACAAGTCTTCTTTAAGAAAAGAAAGAAAATAAAATAAAATAAAATCTTGGTAATAATCCTCATTCTCTGAGATATTGTGTGAGGAAAGAGAGAATCCGTTTCCAAAATTAACAAATTTTATTCCTTCCTTACAATATTAACCAATATCTTGCAATCTTGATTAAATCATAAAGGAATCTCTGCATAGCATCTTCAAGATCTTGTGAGGTGGCAAGGAGAGAGAATAATTTTCAGGATTTTGTAGGAGAGAGGATGTGGTACGAATGAGTGAGTCCCACCTTTGGACTCGTTCTTGATTCACTTTAAGCACTTTCTCTTGTAACCTTGGAAACTAAAAAAAACAAAGAAAAATAAAATTAGTACTAACAAAAGTGGGGCAAAATGTACACTTATATCCCTAAGATTTCACACATTATTGTGCTAATCAATGTCTTACTTAAGGTAGGAGAATTTTTATTCCTTGTTGATCATTGTTTTAGACACCCAACCAATTGCCAGCATTCGGGACCAGATCAAAATCATTCTTAGTAGATTGTTCCTTTCCACCAACAATGCCATAATCAATTGTAGGAACAATACCATGAAACTTTCTTTTGGCAACAATTCTATGGATTTTAATGTTTTTAGGTTGGGTAAGCAACCAAATCCCCATGAGAAGGAAGTTCATATGCTCCAAGAAATTCTAGATTCCACTAAGACTTATTTTGATATTGATTTTGATTATGAATTTCAAGAGTGTATAGAACAATTGGGTGAATTTGATGAGGGACTTATGTCTGAGGTTTGGAGTCTCCAACCACCTGTAGAGCCCCATTGGACCCTTATCCAGCTTAATGCCTAAGCCTTCCATTGTTGAACCCCCTAAGTTTGAGTTGAAGAAGTTGCCCTTCAATCTTAAGTATGCTTTCTTAGGTAAGGATCACACTCCTCCAATCATCATTGCTTCTGATTTGACTTCGAGTCAGGAGGAGGAGTTGATCGAGCTTTTAAAGGAAAATAAGGAAGCCATAAGATGGACAATGGCTAACATCAAAAGAATTTGCCCTTCTCTTTTTCTACATCATATTCACCTCATTGAGGGGTCCAAACCTTCAACAGAACCCCAGAAAAGAGCTAACCCAGTGATCAAGGAAGCCATTAAAAAAGAAATACTTAAGTGGGTAGATAATGGGATCATTTATCCCATTTTTTGACAGGGGCAAGCATTTTTGCAATATATCATTTGAGGCCCTCATGAAGAAATATGGGATCACCCATAAGCTGGCTATACCCTACCATCCTCAAACTAATGGCCAGGTCAATGTATCCAATAGGCCGATTAAGAAAATTCTGGAAAAGACTATCAACCCTAATCACAAGGATTGGTCTCTTAGACTTGTGGATGCCTTATGGTCTCACAGAACTACGTTCAAGACGTATCTTGGACAATTTCCTTACCAACTTGTGTATGGGAAGGCATGCCATCTTTCAATTAAGTTAGAGCACAGATCCTTTTGGGCTATAAAGAAGCAAAATTTTTATCTGCCTACTGCTGGTACTCATAGCGGACTCCAACTAGCTGAGTTAGAGGAGCTTTGCAATGATGCTTATGACAACGCTTGGATTTATAAGGCAAAAACTAAGGCTTTTCATGATAGACACATCCTTAGGATGTCTTTCACACCTTGTGATAAGGTTTTCCTTTACAATTTTAGGTTGCATATTTTTTCAGGTAAGTTGAGCTCCCATTGGGATGGTCCTTATGTTGTGCAAACTGTTTTTTTCTCATGGTGCTATTGAGGTGTTGAACCCTAGCACAGGTGCAATTTTCAAGGTCAATGGTCAACTGTTGAAGCCCTTCATTAAGTTGTCATCTTCTGCTTTGGAAAAGGTCATGGATCTCCATGAACCTCTTTACACAAATGATTAACTTTTACCCAGGTATTACCCCCTTGCATTGCGTTCGCTTTTAATTCTTTCGATGCATTGAGGACATTGCATGACTTAAGTGCGGGGGAGGAAAACCAGTTTCTGTTTACTTTTTTTTTTGTTTTCTTTTGCTTTTTCCCCTTTGTTTGTGTTTGTTTTTCTTTTTGTTTTGAGCTTGCTAAGGATATAAGCCCTACTTTAGCTTTTGACTAATGATCATACCAGTCGGTTGCTTGATGTATGAAAGTAATAATTTTCATTAAGGTACACATCTTGAACACATAAAAACCCTGTTGCGAAAAAATGAAACAAGCCTATGTCTTGAGATGGGACTCTCCTTTGAAAAATAAGAAACCCTTGTTTTACGGTGTTGGACCCTATGTAAGTCTGTGGGTTCCTTGTACTCTTGATTTGGAGTTGATACATTTTTTTTTTTTTTTTAATTTAGCATGAGTTGACAAATACATAATTTTAGATGAAGTATGGAAAGTGATATAAATGAAAAGTTAAAGTTGATTTTCTTAGAACTAGACAGGGTATTGCACCTCAGGAAGCGTGGTGTCTTGATCGAAACTCTTAGGGAAGAAATTTTTGAAAAAACTCTGGCATCACTGTCTATGTGGGCATATGCAAAAAGTGAAGTTACATAGTAACTTGGGTGTCTGGTGTTTGGTCCACCATGTCATTCAGGCCAACAGTAGTGGAGTAGGATAGAGTTTATTAATAAAAAAAAAAAAAGAGAAAGGAAACCACACAGTAGGAAAGTATGTGCAAATGTCATCAATGCCTTGGTAATATGTTTGGTAAAAAACACTCCATGCCTTAGTTCTTGGTTCCCTATTACTTCACAAGTGGTATTGCTTTAAGATAAGGATATTTTGGAAGAGACAAGGTGAGTTCTAAATTAAGAAATATGCTTGTGCCTAAAATTGATGTGGGGTAATAAAAATTCAAGTGTGTGGATTCCTAGATTAAGTGTAAGAGGAATTATCTTTGCTCCGGATTGGTATGGCCCTTACCTTTAGCCAAGGGTAGGATTTTTTTTTGGGTGTATATTCACTACAAACACCCACGAGACACAACTTGTCCTCTAGGGGTGACCTAGTGGTTTAAAGGCTTGTTGCACATACTAAGTGCAACCGTGATTCCTACGAAAGTGAGGTAGGTTTTTTGTTGTTTACCTTTTTATTCTTTTTGTTTTGCTCAAGGACTAGCAAAGTCTAAGTGTGGAGGAATTCTGATGAGCACATTTAAGTGTGAAATCTCAGGTAGTAGAGCATGCATTTCTACATATTTAGAATGGAGCTACCTTGGGTTTTACTCTCTTTTGCATGTTTTTGTATTTTAAAGGCCTTAAGAACTATCATGTGCCATATCTTCATTTTTACACGTAAAGAGGTCCTGTTTCTTTTCATGGCTTAAAAGAGGATGAAATTCTGAGCAAGATGGATGTGTTGCATTAAAAGTACACATTTCTTTAGACACCCATACATGTGATTATTCTTTTCGGTCCAGAAAAAGAATAATGGACCACAAGTGAACCGAGATGCAGGCACAGCCCTTCAACAGTTGTCCCAAGGGTACAAAAGAATATTCCAAATGCCAACAAAGTAGGAGGGACCCACCTTGGGTGTCCTTCTCTTGCTCTCTTTTTCTTCTTTAATTTTTGTTATGGTCTCCCTCTAGTTCTAGTTTTAGTTCTTTGTTTCTTCTTTCACACTTTTGAAATTTGGTTTCATTAAATTAATGCAAGTCTTTTACTTTTATGGTTTATGTTATTCAAGTTATTCAAGTTGTAATAATTTTAATTCTCTAGTTCAAGGCTTAGATCTAAGTGACAAGAACCAAGCTTTGAAGCATCTTTGTTCAAGTACAAGTTTTTCTTTATGATTTGTTTTCTCTAGGCCTAGCAATGTCAGATTTGATTTAGTTCAGATTTGGTTTTTAGGGCTGATAGTATTTCAAATCGATCAAGTTTTTAGTTCAAGGATTGAAGTTCAGGTAAGTAGGATTCTACATAAGTCTTCTTACCCACCTCTCATTCCCTCTTCTTGCTACCCATCATTCTTAATTTAGGCTTTTAATTTCAGTTTTACTTTAATGCTTTCCCTTTCTCCCAAGGTCCTTGGCTAGATGCATGTGTTGGCTTTGCCCCTCTCTAGCTATGGAACCATCCTTTTACTTTGGTTATTTATATTGCATCCCTTTCCCTAAATCTAAGTACAAAAGCCCTTGTAAGAGTACTCTCTGGTCAAGTAGGGAAGTTCGTATTATTTATGGTGCATCCCTTGGGCTAAGTAGAGATACCTATTTGTATGCCTCTCTCTAGCTTTATTCCCCTTTTTATTTTATTTATTTCATTTCAACACTTTTCTTTTACTTTTTTTTATGTCATTTAAGTATTTAAATTCCTAGATGACGAATGGTTAGGTTTCTAATTTAAATTGCAATTCCAATTCCCTAGTTGTGTTGGTTTGGATGTTATTTTAGATGTATATGTTTTAAGACGGTAGTTAGAAGTAGATCACAATCATTAATCGGTACATTTTCGCGTTACTAAAAGAAGCTAAAATAAAGTGGCTGATCTGTATGCTTGTGGTTACTTTTAAAATTCAAATAGAAGACTATGGAACACATGAGGACTAGTCTCTTGATGTTCAATATACATAAGATCTGTGGAGTCCATCCATGGAAAAACCTCATGTACGTTGAATGTTGATCTTAGTGACTACTGTTTCATTGCCAATAACTTGACAATTATAGAAGTGTACGCGTACCTACAACTGCCAGCTTGAAAAGATTTGTTATCAAAACGGTTTCGCAAGAAAAATGTTTTTTATTTATTAATATAAAAATATTATCTATTTTCTCTTTTTGTAAAAAACTGATTTTGATTAATGAAATTGGAAGATTATATTTTTGTTTCCTTTTTCGATTTTGATTTATGAAATTGACAGATTGTATTTTTGTTCCCTTTTTCTTTTGGGGACATTTTAGTAATTGTCAAGGTAAGCCCAAGGGGCATTCTAGATATGGCCATTAGATGGTAGCATCTCACTTAGGGTTAGACTTTTTGGTTGGTCATCTCTAGCCTAGAGATGTAAATATCTCAAGGTCACACATGGAAGGGGACATTTGAAAGCTCAAAATACCGTGTTGTTGTATACCTGTCTAGCTGGGGTGAGCACCCAGATTGCTTGTGAGTTCCTTGCATTTTTGGTGGCTTCATCTTATTGTGATCATCTACTATAATCTCATGCAAAATCTTTTACAGAGGTTGGTTTTACATTTCCAAAAGGTATGTCAATTTTATTATACTTTATTAGTCTTTCATCCTTATGGAAAAGCAATCTCATTATTTTCCTTTTCCTTTAGTTTGTTTCATATGATTCTTAAGTGCTTTTTTCCAATAACATGTAGCCTAAGTAGCCCTAAAAACCAGCCCTCCTTCTTCTTTCTCTCTTCTCCTCTCCTCTCCCTAACGAAATTTATACTTGTAAATGAGAGAAATGAGAGAAGAAAAAGCTATTTATAGTGGGTTGCATAATCCACTTGGGCCTGTTTGGTTCCTAGGTTCAAAAATTGAGAATTGTATTAATTCTCAATACTAGCATGTGGGCCCATCTGATCTTATGCATTTTGGCTGCCACATGACCAGGATTGGATGCTTTATCAGCCTATATGAATGGCCGAGGCATGCCCACAAAGTTGTGGGACTCACAAGGCAATAATATCATTTTTCTATAGACAACATCATCGGCTGGCCAGTGATAGTAATTTTGTCCACCCAATAGTCCCAAGCCTAGGCCCTCAGATCTGCCAAAGTCAAGGAGAAGTTCAAAAAATGTGACCTAGTCCTTATGAGGACTGAAGTCTCTAATACGAGGAACCAAGACAAGCTATCACCTAACTGGGAAGGGCCTTATCGAGTTTCCAAGATAATACGACCAGGATCATATCATCTGGAAACTCTGGGGGGGGGGAGGAAGATAGAGCATTGGAACTCAGAGAATTTAAGGAACTACTACCAGTCGTACTTTTACCTAGCTTTCTAGTAGTACTTAGTACTTTACTTCAGTTCACTTTACCTAGTATTTGTTTTAACTTGTATTTAATTTCATCAACTACTTTGGTGTATATACTTTAAAAGTTTAAAAGTTGATTGTTTAGGCACACTATTCATTGTTGATACTCAATGATGAATGAAGAAGCAAGCAAGCAAGATAAATTCAGAACCAAACTTGGTATCAAGACCAGGCAGGGCCGACCGAACAGAACTAGGCCGAGCTGAATGGGTCGAGTAAAAGCCTATTAAGGCACGTGCTTAAAAGCCCAAGTGCTCGACCTTCTAACTCAAGGTCGAGTGAATGGGCTGAGTAAAATCCTATTAAGGCACGTGCTCAAAATCCCAAGTTCTCAATCCCCTAACTTAAGGTCGAGCTGAATGGGCCAAGTAAAAGTCCATCAAGACTCATGCTCAAAAGCCCAATTTGTAGACATCAAATTTTGTCTCTCCCTCAGCAATGATGAATTACGGGTAATGAGGAGACATATATTCTCTCTTTAGGAAAGAAGTTGAATTTTAGGCACAAGTCCAGATTATCCCAGAACTTGTGATCGGTCAAATCCGATATTTTTAATGATGCGGGGAGGGTGACCGAAAGTGGTCATTAATACCTTTTCCTAGAATACGACAATCGAGCCTAGCATGTGCTTGATTCCCATATCATTAGAAAGTATTTGGAAATATGGTCCCATTGACATCTTGTATGAAAAAAAAGGATACCTAGATGTGCCATAATGCCTACCTAAAATTTAAACCAGTTAAACCAGAATAAACCTGAACCAAACCAGACCAAACCTGAACAAAACCAGACCAAACCAGACCAACCCAAACCAAACCAAACCCTAAACCAAACACCACCAAACCAGAACAACCCAAACCAAACCAAAGTAGACCAACCCTAAACCAGGCCAAGCCTAAAACCAGACCAAAACCTAAACCAAACCAAACCAAACCCAACCTTAAACCAGACCAAACCCTAAACCAAACCAAACCCTAAACCAAACCAAACCCTAAACCAAACCAAACCCTAAACAAAACCAAACCCTCAACCAAATCAAACCAAACCCTAAACCAAACCAAACACTAAACCAAACCAAACCCTAGCCTAAACCATACCAAACCCTAAACCAAACCAAACCAAACCCTAAACCAAACCAAACCAAACCCTAAACCAGACCAAACCCTAAACCAAATCAATCCAAACCCTAAACCAAACCAAACCCTAGCCTAAACCATACCAAACCCTCAACCAAACCCTAAACCAAACCAAACCAAACCCTAAACCAGACAAAACCAAACCCTAAACTAAAACCAAAACCCTAACCTAAACCAAACCCTAAACCCGAACACAAAAACCCTAACCTAAGCCAAACCCTAAACCTGAACCAAAGCCCTAACCTGAACCAAACCCTAAACCCTAACCTAAATGAAAACCCTAAACCCGAACCAAAACTGTAACCTAAACCAAGTCCTAAACCCAAACCAAAACCCTAACCTAAACCAAACCCTAAACCCGAACCTAAACCCTAACCTAAACCGAATCCTAAACCCGAACCAAAACCCTAACCTAAACAAAACCCTATGTGACACCCTAATTCCAATAGACCCAACTTACCATTAGGAATTCCGACGGTGTAAGTAAGACACGTACCTATCTTACCAACTTACCAAGATCTCTAATAGCAGTACCTTAACATTTTCACAATCTCACTTCACAGACCAACATAAGCAGTGAAATCAGAGTATAGTAGCGGAATCATTAAAATAATGGAGAAATGTTTAATGATAAAAATAATATCATTAACCAAGTTATTCTGTTTACAATCCTTCAAGTCTTACATATATCAAGTTTAAAACATAATATACATAGACCTATATCAACATAATCAAAAATACATTGAACACCTCATGGTGCTGCATATGCACAAAATTCACAAGCACAGTCTGGGCCATGCTCCACCACGTCCGGCATCCACCAGTCACTCACTCCATACTCTGGGTCCGGAGGAAAAAGAGTCACTAGCCACAGGCACGACTGTACTTGCATCATCATCTAAAAAGTGTGTATACATGGGTGAGCTTTCCAACTCGTTCAGTGAGGGGTGGGGTTCAAGCACATCCAATAAGAAAATAGCAGTAATAATTTATGATGCATGATTATGAAAATAAAACATATATTCCATGAGGTTTGATGCAGTTCATTTATTTATTATCTACCTAACAATACAAACTAAGTCTAGTAAATGCTACTACGGCGCATTAGGCTATATCCTTCATCTCGGAACCACCATCGGCTACCCAAGGATACAAACCCTAGCCGTGAATAGAAGACTACCTGTCCCCATATGCGTCCATGGGTCACCTAGCAAACCCATGATAACTCCCTCCTGGCAGTCACAACACCGGTAACACATCGGCCACACCGGATAGGTTCCCGCCTCTGGCAACAATCGCATCGTACCGCGGGTGTGGCATTTTGGAAAGGCACATCAAACATACCATAATGGGTTATCCAACACCTCAACCCTGTTGGCAAGGGTTCATAGCATAGGGAGTGATACCTAACCACATATATGCTACATGCCTTCATAGTGATATAGTTAGCAAGAATTACACGATACTAGCAAGACCTCGGCCACAAAGTGTAATCCATCTCCAAGTACAATCCCGGGCACATGGTACTAGAGAGATCTTGGCCACAAAGTGAAACCTAAGACCATTTACCTAATCTAGCATACATATCGTAGTTGAGTATGGACTATGCGAAACCGGTACCAATCATCGGCCACAAAGCGCATCAATTTCTGAATGCAGTCCTGGGGTACATTATACCAGCGAGACCTTGGCCATAAAGTGTATCCCATGACTACAACTAACTCTTATACACATACTCAATGCATGAATGCAACATACATACAGCAATCATGGCATCGGTACCACCTCGGCCACGTCAGATTTTGTCTCACACACAACGATCACGGTACTGGTACCACCTCGGCCACACCTGATCCTGTCATACATATAAATGAACACTTTCGATGAAATTCATAAGAATGTAAAATATGATAATCACCATCATCATGTGAGCAATATAATTAAGCATATTAAATCTACGCATTTGAACAATTCTATAATAACTGAACAATTCAAAATAAAACAACCATCCCTCACCTGTTTTACGATCGGGTGTGTTCGGGTTTAAGCATAGCCACCGATTGATCAAATCAATTCTAGCTTTAAGGCACGTGTGCATCACTATCCTAGACATAAGGGAATTGTACATCAGTACGCATAAAAAATATCAGGAGGGACCCACACAGGTCACCCCCAAAGGGTACAGTCACTGTTCTTAAGTGACAATACTGTCACCAGAAACAGGGCATTTCAACCAGAAATATCAGTCTTGTTTCTGGTGGAGAAGTCAAAGAGCATATAAAGCTCACATGTCCACTGGAAATTTGCCACCAAAAATAGACCCACTAGATCCGGTGGGCTATTTTTGGTGGTGGTTTTGGGCAGTCCTCCCATTTTGGGGCTTTTCGGCTTGGGCCCGATCATCGGGATTTGTTCCATGGAGTTTGTAGGGGATATTCCTAGCATCATTCTAGGCCAAGAAAACTCCAATTTCACCAAGCTATTTGGGAGATACATCTATCGAATGATCAAAACCCTAATTGGTCTTGTGGTAATACATGTTGTCGAAGCTCATTGGACTTGGTTCAAGCTCGATAACAGAACTGGGAGGGTAGAACACGCATTCTACGACCTTAACATGATTTGTACACTAAGATTCCATCCATACCTAGCTTTGTCTAGGTCAAAATGAAAAGAGAGTGTGGTATGGGAGGTTGTACTTACCTCCAGCAAAGATTTTGGCAACAAGGCAGCAGCCGGCACCAAGGTAGGCCTCCAGCCTTCTCCTTCTTCCTCTTCTTCTTCCTTCCTCTCCTCTTTCTCTCCTCTCCTATGTTGGGAACAAGGGAAATGAGGAAATGAATCCTTATTTCCCAACTTATAACTTAAGTGGACCTTAGGGTCTGTTTGGGTTGGACCCCTCTTGGACCAATCGGGTTAAAATGAATTTCAGGCATGAGGATCTGACCATTTAGGTTTGTAAAGTGCTCACATAGTGAAAAAGATGTGGAGGATGATTTGGGATCATCCGAAACCATTTATGATGCGAGTTGCAAGAACCACAGGTATCGGAACCCCGATAGCAGCCTATCAACCCATTGAAAATAGGCACCGGATCCAGGCCCAGGCTGCTTTCGATGGCTTGTTTCCAGTGGTCAAGACAGCTTGCTATTTCCCTCAGACATGCTCGAGGCCATTCGGCAATTTTGATGCATGCCAAAAATCAAGTGTGGGGAGTCAGGTCACTTACCGTCTGGGATCGGAAGGTATGAATCCCCTCCAGTTTGATAGGCACGCAATGCATAAACATTTAGGGTCATCTCTCCCTTCGGTAATGCTCAGCCATGAGCCAAAACCTGATCATACTTTTGATCATCAATCCAAGGCCTGTGATAATAGTTTCAAATTAGACCGAATTAGGGCACGAGTGTAACATTCCCCCCACCTTACAAGAATTACGTCCTTGAAATTGAACATACCTAGAAAATCAAACAATCCAGTATACTGCTTCATCATTTCATCTTCTCGCTCCTAGGATGCTTGCTATTCAGGGTGGTTCATCCATTTCACTTTGACGAAGGAAACAGTGCGGTTGCGAAGAACATGGTCCTTCCGATCAATAATCTTCTCTGGATACTCCATGTAGGAAAAACCCTTATCCAACTCACGGGATATGTAAGTCAAGACATGAGTGGGGTCGGGAATGTACTTCCTAAACATAGAAACATGGAAGACATCATATGTACCTTCCAACTCTGGCGGTAAAGCTATTCGATAAGCTGCCAGTCCGATCCTCTCCTTTACATCATACGATTCTATAAACCTTGGAATAAGCTTTCCCTTTTTGCTGAACCGCATCACCCCTTTAACTGGGGAGATCCATAAGAACACCTTGTCTCCAACACCAAACTCTAGATGTTTCCTCCTAACATCTTCGAAGCTTTTCTACCTAGACTGAGCTACCTTGATCCTTTCTCTAATCACATTCACCTTCTCACTAGTAGCCTATATCAAGTCTGGATCCAAAATATGCTACTCACCAACCTCATCCCAATAGAGTGGAGTTTGGCACTTCCTACCATACTGTGCCTCGAATGGGGACATTCCGATGGTGGCCTAATAACTATTTTTGTAGGAGAACTCGATAAAGGAAATGTGCTCATCCCAACTCTAACTCATATCCAAGGCACATGCTTGGAGTAGGTTCTCCAATGTCTGAATAGTCCTCTCCAATTGACCATCGATTTGAGGGTGAAAGGCAGTGCTGAAATCTAACTGTGTGCCCATAGCCTTTGGTACACATGTCCAGAACTTAGAAGTGAACCTGGTATCTCCATCAAAGATGATACTAACCAGCACACCATGCAATCTGATGATGTTATCAACATACAACTTGGCCAACTTGTCGATAGAAAATATGATCTTAATTGGGATAAAGTGAGCTGCCTTGGTCAAGTAGTCCACAGCTACCCAAACGGCATCCATACCCTTCTATGTATAGGGTAGGCCTGTGACGAAGTTCATGGTAATATTCTCCCATTTCCACCCCAGAATAGGTAGGGACTGTAACAACCCATAGAGCCTCTATCTCTTAGCCTTGACTTGCTAGTATATGAGGCATCGGTACCACCTCGGCCACATCATTCTTCATTCCTTTCCACTAGTAAGAGCCTTTGAGGTCCTTATACATTTTAGTGCTGCTGAGGTGAATGGAGTATGGAGAGCTATGTGCCTCTCTCAAAACTGTGTATCTCAAATCACCATCACTAGGCACACACAACCTCCCTTTGAACTTGAGAATTCCGCTTTCAGTTATAGAGAATCTAGGTCCTTTTAGGTTCCTTCCTGGCATTCTACTATTAGCTTCTGCAACTCTGCATCAGTCACCTAAGCTGTAGTGATCCTATCCACCATACTAGGTTGTATAACCAATGCTGATAGTAACAAGGTGACACCCTTTGCTAATAGTTCCAAGTCTAGTTTCTTGGCCTCCTCTAGGAGATGCTCATTGGTGGTCAGTGATACAAGAGTCAGTGACTGGGATTTCTGACTAAGTGCATCGGTTACCACATTAGCCTTCCTGGGTGATAGTGGATAGTACAATCATAATCCTTCATCAGCTCTAACCAACACCTCTATCTTATGTTGAGCTCTTTTTGGGTGAAGAAGTATTTGAGGCTTTTATGGTCACTGAAGATCTCACTCTTCTCACCATATAGGTAGTGTCTCTAGATTTTTCATGCAAAAATCACAGCTATCAACTCCAAATCATGGGTGGAGTAGTTTTTTTCATAATTCGTCAACTGACGGGATGCATAAGCAATAAGTTTCTCGTGCTGCATCAATAGACAACCTAATCCCAGCTTGGAGGCATCACTATACACAACCATACCAACTGTACCGATCAGAATAGTTAAAACTAGAGTTGATACCAACCTTTGACTTAGCTCCTTGAAGCTCTTCTCACAAGCCTCAGACCACTCAAATTTTACACCCTTTTGTGTGAGTTTGGTCATCGGAGTAACAATACGAGAGAAGTTCTTGATAAACCTCCTGTAGTATCTGGCCAATCCTAGAAAACTACGTGTCTGCTACACTCTTGGGAGTCTCCCATTCTAGAACTTCCTTCACCTTGCCTGGGTTAACCCTATACCCTTGTCGAAAACAATATGGCCTAGGAATGCCACTTGTGATAGCCAAAACTCGCACTTGTTGAATTTGGCATAGAGTTACTTCTCCCTCAACCATTCCAGTACTAACCTCAAGTGAACGGCATGCTCCTCTGCACTCTTGGAGTAGACCAAAATGTCATCAATGAATACTATCACAAACTTATCTAGGACATCCTAGAATACCAGATTCATCAAATCCATAAATACCGTAGGTACATTGGTCAACCCAAATGACATTACCAAGAATTCATAATGTCCATATCATGATCTGAAGGTTGTTTTACTGACATCACTATCCTTGATCCTGAGCTGGTGGTAGCCCGATCTAAGGTCAATCTTGGAGAACACCTTGGCACCCTACAATTGATCAAATAAATCATTTATCCTTAGCAAAGGATACTAGTTTTTGATGGTTCGCTTATTAAGCTCCCGGTAATTGATACACAATCTCATACTTTCGTCTTTCTTCTCGATGAACAATACCGGTGCTCCCCATGGAGACACACTAGGTCTAATGAATTCCTTCTTCAGATGGTCTTGAAGTTGGACCTGTAATTCCTTCAACTCTATGGGGGCCATGCAGTAAGGGGCCTTTGACACTGGTGTCAAGCCGGGGAGTAGGTCTATAGCAAATTAAATCTCTCGGTCCGGTGGCAAACCTGTCAAGTCATCGGGGAATGCATCAAGAAATTCCCTCACCACATCTAGCTCAGTCAATGGCCTAATCTCTATCTTAGTATCCATCACAGATGCTAAGTAGCCTTGACATCCCTTATCCAGTAGCTTCTTCATCTGGAGTGTGGATATGATAACTTTCTTGGGTTTCTTGGGCTTATCCCCTTGGAATACAAACTCATCATCATCACGAGGTCTAAAAATGATAATCTTCTCTGCACATAGCACACTGGCTCTGTATGCGGGCAACTAGTCCATTCCTAAAATCACATCAAAGTTGGTCATATCCAACGCGATCAAGTGAGCATACAACTCATGTTCACTAGACAAGGCTCGTAAACATAGTTCAAGCCCACTACACTTCCTGTAGGGGTGTTCACAGACAAACATTGAGTTAGTCCCTTGGGTGGAATGCTCATTTTCTTCCTAAATTCTAGTGACACAAACTAATGCGAGCCTCCTGAGTCATATAACACATGTGCAGGCAATAATGATATCAATAATGTACCTGTCACTACACTGGGTGTAGTCTCAGTATCTTCTGCAGTCATGGCAAACACTCTGCCCTATGGTCTCTGGCCCTGTAGGGGCTGCACTAGTCTAGGGGCTGAATATATCTACTGGGGCCTAGGTGGCATAGTGTAGGGTGCATCACCTAGCCTTCGGTAGGGGCATGTCCTCGCTATATGGCCCGGCTGATCACAATGAAAGCATCTCAGGCTCGATCCTAAAGACTGAGGTACAACACTAGATCTAGAGGGCTAGGAAGTCTGACTAGCGTTAGGCCTCCTAAATTGCATTGAAGTTGCGTTGACATAGGGCACTCAGGAAGGTTTTCTACCTCCCTTAGAATCAGTAGATCCTATAGGCCTATTTCCAGTCCCTTGTTGGGCCGTGAAGTTGTCTCTATGCCAATCTTCAATAGATTTGGCCACTTAGACCACCTCAGCGTAGGTCTACAATTTCAACCCCATAATGGTTGACCCAATACCTGGCATCAACCCTTTCTCAAACTTCTTCATTTTAGCTCTATCACCTCTGAGATGCTCAGGAGAAAAATGGAATAGCTTCTTGAAGCATTGCTGATACTCGAGCATAGATCGGGAACTTTGAACCAACTCTGAGAGAACTCACTCCCTCTCCTATCTTGGAAGCTTTCCAGAAAATTGTTCTCAAAGAAGGCCCCTTTGAAGTCTGTCCATGTGGGGTTCGGGTTACTAGCCCTCAGAATAGGCTTGGTGGCACTCCACCAATCATCTGCTTCATTCTGTAACTAATAGCCCACACATAAAATTTTTTGCTCATCAGCACAGCCCATTAGTCTAAAAACCTTCTCCATTCCACCAATCCATCTTGATGGATACAACGGGTCATAGCCCACCTTGGAGAAGCATGGGGGCCTAAGCTATTGAAACTTCTCCATCATTTTCATTAAGTCTGTCCATCCCTCTACATGGGCCTGGGCTTGATCTGGCATCGGGTCTTGCACCTACCCATGCACTTGTGCCCCACTGATGTTTAAAGGATAGCCAACCCAATGGGTATTGGAAAGGGTGCCAGTGGAGTAGGAGGCACAGGCGGTGCATTACTGGCTTCCATTGTCACTTGGATCCTATCATCGATCCCAGCCATAAATTGGTTTTGCCTTTCTTCAACTCCTCGCATCATGTTATTCATGATAGATGCCACATCCTAGGCTATAAGTACAGGAGGTGTCGGAGGTGCATTGCGGGATCTACCCTAATTTCGTATAGGGGAAGAGGGAGGTGATGGGCGTGATTGGGATTGGGATAGGGATCGGGATCGAGATTGGGTGTTCTAGTGTGACATGACTACCGTGGAGGAATCCGATTAGTGCACATGCATATACAAGGTTGCATATTATTGGAACACAGGCAGGCATAGTGGGTCCCACACATATTCGATAGTCAAAATTAGGGTTAGGGCATGCATAAGTGGGGTCCACACATATTAGGATCTGATCATGCACATATCCCAAAAGGGCACGCCATTAAAGTAACAAAATAAAAATTTAGATTTAAGAAAATAAAAATAATTTATTTCCAAATTAGTCCATCAGAAATAGGGAGACTTTTCACCAAAAATATGGTTCAGTCCACCAGAAATATCAGTGTTATTTCCGGTGACCAAAACAGAGAGCAAATATGAAATTTTTGCTTCACCAGAAACAGGCACCGGAAGCATACCCAGTGTTTCCGGTGGGCTGTTTCCGATGGCACCAAAACGGGGATAAATAGGCTCGGGTCTTGGTTTCTCTGTACAAAACCCTATTTTAGCTTGTGGAAAAGGTGTGGAAACAGCCAAGGAGGACTTTACAATCCATTCCCTACCTTCCTCTCACTATTTCGTGATCAATCGGTGCCGTATTCACACCAAAGGTATGTTCCTCCTCTCTGTAACCTAGTTTTATGATTTTCTTCTCTATGAACTTTACATTCAATGATTGAACCTGGTTTTTCATTCCTAATCCTTAGGAATCATATTGCAACGATGTCTGGATGCCGTGTATATACCCGATGTACCATTGAACAAGAGGAGCAAGACGCCGCCGCTCAGTTCAACCCCATCTTGTTCCTCTCTGTGGCTGAGCGAGACCATTGGGAACTCTTCAAGCGCTACAATGTGGACCCGGGAGTCTATGTGAGGACCAATGACTTCCATGCATTCTGTATCTATCAACGGTTTGACGAGGTTGGGCGGTACTGTATCTTAAAACCTAACAAGTACTACTACCCCACATTGGTCAGGTTGTTCTACTCCAACTTGCAATGCGTGAATCGAGGTACCGAAGAGATGCAGATCACCTCCTATGTGAAGGGGGTGGAGATCTCCTTTGACATGGGGTAGTTGGCTAATATCCTGATGGTCAGCAATACCGGTGACCTGGTGTACTTCCTACCTCAGACTCCCGCTTATAACTTCCAGAGTCCCGATAACTTTCAAGAGATAAACGACATGCTGACTAAGGAGGCCAAGGGATGGAACCATTTAGTCAACTATTTTTCTACTCCAAAGGTCATCTACCATGTGATTCAGTTGAATGTCCTACCCACTTGCGAACACTATGATGAGGTATCCACACTACAAGCCTATGTGACCTACTGCGTGTACATGAAGGCACAAATATGTCTTCTTTACCGCCTTATGTGGACCATGGTACTTCAGTCCGAAGGAGTGGATCATCGAGGTGGAAGCCTATGCTATAGAAGAATACTTACTAAAATCTTCCACCGCTTTGGGGTGGACTTGAAGGGAGAGGCACACTTGGGTGAAGAGGTCATAGACTTCAACCAAGATTCTCTGAGGAAGATGACCATAGATCTATGGGAGGTGACTCCTATTCTAAGAGAGTGTCAGTAGCCTATGGAGGTAGAGGGTGGCAGTGCCAGTAAAGTTGACGACGATGCCTATGATGTTGGTGGTACAGGAGGAGAAGTTGCTGGGGTTGGTGGGGCTCCACCACCTGATCCCTAGACTATGGGTTCTATGGCTACTTCTACTTCTTGGGGCACTAGGGATGCGAGGCCTTATGGTCTCAATGATGTTATGGCCCACCTAGACACCACCACATCTTTGATGAGGAGCATAGATGGCTGCCTCAACAGCATAGACATAACCTATTATCTTATGGACAATAGAGTGGCCTCCCTATTCCGGTGCCTCCTCCAGGAACGCATGGTCCGAACCAAGCTCAGGGCCAAGGATAGAACCAGCAGTAGGAAGAGTAGTGGCATGTTTGCCATTGTAGTTTTTAGGATTTCCCTTTCCATGTTTTATCTGAGTTTGATGTTTTAGGTTTAGTTGAACTTTTACATTATGTCATTCGCATTAGTTGTTTAATTTCATAGACTTAGGCTCGTTAGGGTTTCTTGCTTTTGGTACTTTATTTTTCTTATGAAGAGTAAGCTATGTATGCAAGTTCTCTATTATAATAAAGCGGCTTTAACACCTATACTTGTCTCCTAATTGTGCAATTTCTGTTTTGTTTTCTTGAGATTTTTATTTAGTCTTAATTTCCCTAGAGTCATGGTTTGGCTGAGATTATGAGTTAAGGTAGAGCTTCACACTCTGATACCATAGCTGTCACACCCCAATTTCAGTAGACCCAACTTACCATTAGGAATGCCGATGGTGTGAGTAAGACACGTACTGTCATACCAACCTACCAGGATCTCTGATAGTAGTACCTTAACATTTTCACAATCTCACATCACAAACATAAGCAGTGGAATCAGATCATAGTAACGAAATCATAAATAAAATGGGGAAATGTCTAATGATAAACATAATATCATTAACCAAGTTATTCTATTTACAATCCTTCAAGACTTACATATATCAAGTTTAAAACATAATATTCACAGACCTATATCAACATAGTCAAAAATACACCAAACACCTCATGGTGCTGCGTATGAACAAAAGTCACAAGCACAGTCTAGGCCATGCTCCACCGCATCCGGCATCCACCAGTCACTCACTCCATACTCGGGTCCGAAGGAAAAGAGTCACTACCACAGGTATGACCGTACCTACATCATAATCTAAAAAGTGTGTATATGTGGGATGAGCTTTTCAACTCGCTTAGTGAGGGGTGGGGTTCAAGCACATCCAATAAGACAATAGCAGTAATAATTTATGATGCATGATTGTGGAAATTAAACACATAGTCTATGATACTCTTGATGCATTTAATTTATTTATTATCCACATAACAATCCAAACTAAGTCTGGTAAAAGCTACTACGGGGCATTAGACTGTATCCTTCATCTTAGAACTGCCATCGACTACGTAGGGATACAAACCCTAGCCGTGAATAGAAGCCTGATAGTCCTTGTATGCATCCATGGTCACCCAAAAAATTAACCACTGATAACCCCCTCTTGGCAGTCATGACACCGGTAACACATCGGCCATGTCGGATAGGTTCACTCCTCCAGCAACAATCGCATCGTACCGCGGGTGTGGCATTACGGAAAGGCATATTGAACATACCACAATGGGTTATACAACACCTCAACCCCTGTTGGTAAGGGTTCATAGCATAGGGAGTGATACCTAACCACATATATTCTACATGCCTTTATAGTGATACAGTTAGTATGAATTACACGATACTGGCAAGACCTCAGCTACAAAGTGTAATCCGTCTCCAAGTACAGTCCCAGGTACACGATACTAGAGAGACCTTGGCCACAAAGTGAAACCCAAGACCGTTTACCTAATCTAGCATACATATCACAGTTGAGTATGGACTACGCGACACTAGTACCAATTATTGACCACGAAGCACATCCATTTCCAAATGTAATCCCGGGGTACATGATACCAAAGAGACCTTGGCCATAAAGTGTAACCCGCGACTGTAACTAACTTTAATGCACATAATCAATGCATGAATGCAACATACATTCAGTAATCACGGCACGAGTACCACCTCAGCCATGTTAGATTCCTTCTCACACACACAACCAAACACACGACGATCACGGTACCGGTACCACCTTGACCACACCGGATCCCGTCAAACATATAAATGAACAATTCGTATGAAATTCATAAGAATGTAATATATGATAATCACCATTATCATATGAGCATATAATTAAGCATATTAAACCTACGCATGTGAACAATTCTATAATAATTAAACAATCCAAAATAAAACAACCATCCCTCACTTATTTTACGATTGGGTGTATTCAGGTTCAAGTACGGCCACCGATCGATCAAATCAATTCTGACTTCGAGGCATGTGTAAGTCACTCTCCTAGAAATATGGGAATTCTACATTAGTACACATCAAGAATATTTGGAGGGACCCACAGAGGTCACCCCCAAAGGGTATAGACACTATTCCTAAGTGACAGTACTATCACCGGAAACACCCACCGAAAACAGGGCATTTTCACTAGAAATATCAGTCCTGTTTCTGGTGGAGAAGTCAGAGAGCATATAAGGCTTTCATGTCCACTAGAAATATGCCACCAAAAATAGACCCAGTGGATCCGATGGGCTATTTCCGGTGGTGGTTCAGGGCAGTCCACCCATTTTGGGGCTTTTTAGCTCAGGCCTGATCGTTGGGATTTGTTCCATAGAGATTGTAGGGGATGCTCCTAGCATCATTCTAAGCCAAGAAAATTCTAATTCCACTGAGCTATTAGGGATATAGGTTAACCAAATGATCAAAACCCTAGTTGGTCTTTTGGCAATACATGTTGCAGGAGCTCATCGAGCTTGGTTCGAACTTGGCAACACCACCGGGAGGGTAGAACACGCATTCTATGACCTTAATATGGTTTGTACACTAAGATTCCATCCATACCTAGCTTTTTCTAGGTCAAAATAAAGAGAGAGAGTGGTATGGGAGGTTGCACTTAACTCCAGCAACGATTCCGGCAACAAGGTAGCAGCCGGCACCAAGGTAGGCCTCTAACCTTCTCCTTCTTCCTCTTCCTCTTACTTCCTCTCCTATTTCTACCCTCTCCTACATTGGGCACAATGGAAATGAGGAAATGAATCCTCATTTCCCAACTTATAACTTAAGTGGACCTTAGGGTCTGTTTGGCTTGGACCCCTTTTGGACCAATCGAGTTAAAATGAATTTCGGGCATGAGGACCCGACCATTTAGGTTCGTAAAGTGCTCACATCATGAGAAAGGTGTGGAGGATGATTTGGGATCATCCAAAACCATTTATGATGCTAGTGGCGGGAACCATGGGCATCGAAACCCCGACAGTAGCCTATCAACCACAGATATGCTCGAGGCCATTCGGTAATTATGATGCGTGTCAAAAATCAAGTGTGGGGAGTCACCTCACTTACAGTCTGGGATCGAAAGGTATGAATCCCCTCTAGTTAGATAGGCATGCAATGCATGAACATGCGGGGTCATCTCTACCCATTCAGAAATGTGCAACCGCGAACCAAAACTCAATCATACTTTCGATCTCCGATCTGGGGCCTATCACAGTAGTTTCAAATTAGACCGGATTAGGACATGAGTGTAACACCCTAAACCTAAACCAAACCCTAACCTAAACTAAAACCCTAAACTAAACCAAACCCTAAACTTAAACCAAACCCAAAACCCGAACCAAAACCCTAAACCAAACCAAAACCTTAAACCAAACCAAAACCCTAAGCCAAAGCCAAACCTTACCCTAAACCAAACCCTATCCAAAACTTACCGCCAACCTACTGCTACTGCTGTAATAAGATTTCCACTGAGGGCTACTACCACCCAGTCTACAGGGTAGCCGCCCATCTATGGGCATATCTAGAAATGTAACAGGATGCCATAGGATTTTTTAAATTCATAATAGGGTGACACAGGGTGGTATAACGGGTTGACATAGGGTTTTTCAATGTATAACGAGGTGCCATGGGGTAAGGATCCGTGTAAGGCTTACACAAATCCGAGTAACACTTACACAGATGTATAAGCCCTTACATGCTCCTGAAAAATTTTTACATGCTCCTTTAAGCTCCTGTATGGCAGCTTTACATGGCATCCCTCCTTCCTTCTATAAATAGTGACCCTGGGTCACTGAAAACCCCAGGAAAAAAATAGAGGAGAACCCCTGAAGAAAAAAATTGTTCTAGAGGCTTTACAAAAGAGAGAGAGAGAGAGAGAAATAGAGAGGAAAGAAAAAGAATAGACCGAGCTGAGCTTATTGAAGTTGATGGAGTCCACATCATCCATATCAAGTTAGTATGAAAATTCTATTTAAGTTCATTTGTATTTAATTTTGATATTTTTATTATGACACGAAAGCCCTACAAATATTTTCGAAGCTGATTCCAACCCTAGGAATATGGCGCGGAAGCCTTGTCCAAAATTCCAAACTGATTCAGACCCTATGAATACGGCATGAAAGCCCTGTCCAAATTTCCAGAGCTGATTCCCACCCTTGGAATATGGCGCAGAAGCCCTACTCAATTTTCCAAAGCTGATTCTGACCCTAAGAATAAGGCACAGAACCCCTGCCCAAATTTCCAGAGCTGATTTTGGCCCTAGGAATACGGCGCAGAAGCCCTGCCCAATTTTCCAAAGCTGATTTTGACCCTAGGAATATGGCACTGAAGCCCTACCCAAATTTCCAGAGCTAATTTTGACCCTAGGAATATGGCGCAGAAGCCCTACCCAAATTTCCAGAGATGATTCCAATCCAAGGAATATGGCACCGAAGCCCTGCCCAAATTTCCACAGTCGATTCCTACCTCAAGAATGTAGTGTGAAAGCCCTGCTCTAATTCCTAGAAACTAAAACCCATGTTCATACCCTAGCAAAAGAAACCCTGTCAACCTTTTTTACCTAAGTGCCAGAAGTTTTTAATTTCTCTAAGAAAGAGAGGAGAAAATTAAATTGTTGCCCCTGAGTTGAGGAAAATTATCAAAAATTTTACCATTTTCATTGGTCGTTGTCATGTAAATATTACATCGTAATTCCATTTGCATGTGTAATACATACCTCATCTCCATATGTATTATTTTATGTGTTTATTACATAAAATAATAATGTATTGGTATTATTTCATGTATTAATTTTAGCATCTCTATGTTAAATGTAACCTATTTCACCATTTTATGTGTTATCGCATGGGTTCCTCACATGAAATAATGATCATATTTGTCATTTCATGGGGCATCGTACATATATGCAGACAGGATAATTGCATTTTCTACTATTTTGTGTAGATTTTATTATTTCGTATGGTTTTAATAGAGATCTATATTTCATATGATATTTCAATAATTTCCTACAATTATTTCATACAAGTTTATGTATATATATTTGCGCTATTTCATGTAATAGGACTTCCATGCTAGCTTAGGCTGTTAAAATTCTCGACGAAGAATATTCGAAATCCAAGCTTCTGGTAGAAAGATCGAAAATTCTAGGCAAGGTGGGTGCCTAACACTTTCCCACACTCGTAATCAGACACAGACCCCTATCCCTAGAATAGACCCAAATATGAAGTCAAATTCGGGGGTTCCTTCCTTTCATAGGAATCCAAGCCCCTATTCGATCTCAATCTCGATCTCTCGATTGAAATTGGGTTCCACCACAGGGTTTTAGGCCCTGAACCCTAGATGGCAACTCCAAAAATCATGCTTTTCCCATCCCCCAATAGTCTCTAGACCATGTTTGGAGACCATTCAATCCATTCACCCCTGGAAGGCAGACTAGAGGTGAGGGGAGAAAAAGAGCAGAAAGAAAGAGAGAAGAAAGGTATTTTCACTCACAGTGGCGACTCCATTGGGGACTGTCAAACTTTTTATACGAGAGGCTTACAATGAATGTTAGAATTTTCTCCCCCTCATCAATGTTATGTGTAAACATATTTGTATACTGCTTGCTAACTGCATCATGCATTATGTTCGAATAATTCCCTTGGGGAGGTCAGTGCACGATATATTAAGTACTCTGAAATCAAATAATGCCCACTTCCTACATAAGAGTGCTCGAAGTGAAATTGGTTGATGAGGATGGTCATCGATAATTCAAAACTATTACACCCGTGCCCTAATCTGGTCTAATTTGAAACTGTTGTGACAAGCCTCAGATCGGAGATCAAAAGTACGATCGTGTTTTGGCTCACTGTTGCACATTGCCAGAGGGGTAGAGATGACCCCACATGTTCGTGCATTGCGTGCTTATCTAACTAGAGGGGATTCATACCTTTTGATCCCAGACGGTAAGTGATCTGACTCCCCACACTTGATTTTCTGTACGCATAAAAATTATCGGATGGCCTTGAGCATGTCTGAGGGAAACCACCAGTGTGAGACTAGCCATGGAACAGCAAGTTGTCTTGATCACCGGAAACAAGTCACTAGAAGTAGCTTGGGCTTGGATCCATTGCCTATTTCTGGTGGGTTGACAGGCTGTTGTTGGGGTTCCGATGCCTGTGGCTCTTGTCACTCCATCATAAATGGTTCTGGATGATCCAAAATCATCCTCCACACCTTCCTCATGATATGAGCACTTTATGGACCGAAATGGTTGGGTCCTAGTGCTCGAAATTCATTTTAAACTGATTGGTCCAAAAGGGGTCCAACCCAAACAGACCCTAAGGTCCACTTAAGTTATAAGTTGGGAAATGAGGATTCATTTCATCATTTTCCTTGTTCCCAATGTAGGAGAGGAGAGAAAGAGGAGAGGATGGAAGAGGAAGGGGAAGAAGGTGAAGGTTGGAGGCCTAGCATGGTGCTGCTACCGCCTTGTTGCCTGAATCATTGCTGGAGGTAAGTACAGCCTCCCATACAACTCTCTCTCTTCATTTTGATCTAGATAAATCTAGGTATGGATGGAATCTTGGTGTACAAATCATGTTAAGGTTGTAGGATGCGTGTTCTACCCTCCTGGTGTTGTTGCCAAGCTCGAATAAAGCCTGGTGAGTTGTGGCAACATGTATTACTAAAAGACCAACTAGGGTTACCATCATTTGATCGATGTATCTCCCAAGTAGATTGGTGGAATTGGAATTTTTTTATCTCAGAATGATGCTAGGAACATCCCCTACAAACTCCACGAAACAAATCTCAGCGATCGGGCCCTAGCCGAAAAGCCCCAAAGTGGGTGGACTGCCCTGAACCACCATTGGAAATAGCCCACTAGATCCACTGGGCCTATTTTTGGTGGCATATTTCTGGTGGACATAATGGCCTTATATGCTTTCTGACTTCTCCACCAGAAATAGGACTGATATTTACAGTGGAAATGCCCTGTTTTCAATGGGTGTTTCTAGTGACAGTATTGTCACTTAAGAATAGTGTTTGTACCCTTTGGGGGTGACTTGTGTGGGTCCCTCCCAATATTCCTGATGCGTACTGATGTATGATTCCCTTGTATCTAGGATAGTGACATGCACGTGCCCCAAAGCCAGAGTCGATTTGATTGATCGGTGGCCGTACTTGAACCCAAACACACTCGATTGTAAACCAGGTGAGGGATGGGCAATGTTTATTTTTAGAATGTTTATTATTATTATTAAATAGCTCACATGCTTAGAATTATATATTTAATTGTAATTGCTTAATTGTATAGAGATGTATGATAGGATCCGATGTGGCCGGGGTGGTACCGGTACCATGATCACCGTGTGTTTGGTTGTGTGTGTGAGATGGAATCTGACATGGCTGAGGTGGTACCGGTGCTGTTATTTCCATATGTATGTTGCATTCATGCACTGATTATGTCCATTAGAGTTAGTTGTAGTCGTGGGTTACACTTTGTGGCCAAGGTCTCGCTGGTTTCATGTATCCTGGGACTGCATTTGGAAATGGAAGAGCTTTGTGGCCAAAGATTGGTATCAGTGTCACGTAGTCCATACTTAACTATGATATGTATGCTAGATTAGGTAAACGGTCTCAGGTTTCTCTTTATGACTAAGGTCTCGCTGGTATCATGTACCCTGGGACTGCATTTGGAAATGGATGCACTTCATGGCTGATGATTGGTACCAGTGTCACGTAGTCCATACTTAATTGTGATATGTAGGCTAGATTAGGTAAACAGTCTCGGGTTTCACTTTATGGCCAAGGTCTCACTTGTATCGTGTGCCTGGGACTGTATTTGGAGATGGATTACACTTTGTGGCTAAGGTCTTACCGGTATCGTGTAATCCATACTAACTGTGTCATTATGAAGGCATGTAGAATATATGTGGTTAGGTATAACTCCCTATACTGCGAACCCATGTCAATAGGGGTTAAGGTGTTGGATAACCCATTGTGGTAAGTTCAACACGCCTTTTCAGAATGCCACACCCGCGGTATGATGTGATTGTAGCCAGAGGCGGGAACCTGTCCTGCTTAGCCGATGATGTACCAGTTTCGAGACTGCCAAGAGGGGGTTATCAGGGGTTTGCTGGGTGACCTATGGATGCATACGGGGACCGACAGGCTTCTATTCTTGGCTAGGGTTTGTATCCTTGCATAGTCAATGGCAGTTTCGAGACGAAGGATACAACCTAATGCGTCATAGTAGCATTTACCAGACTTAGTTTGTATTGTTAGGTGGATAATAAATAAATGAACTGCATCACAAGCATTATGGAGTATGCATTTAATTTCTGCAATCATGCATCATAAATTATTACTGCTATTGTCTTACTTCGATGTGCTTGAACCCCACCCCTAACTGAGCGAGTTGGAAAGCTCACCCCACATGTACACACTTTTTAGATAATGATGTAGGTACTATGGTCCCAATGGTGGGTGACTTAGTATCTTCTGGGTTAGAGTATGGTATGAGCGACCAGTGGATGCCAGAAGCGGAGGAGCACGATCAAGACTGTGCTTGCGACCACTATGCTTACGCCGTACCATGAGATTATACATCATACTTGATACTTTTGCGTATAACTATGGATTGTATATTTTGTGATTATATTATATGTCATAGATGAATGTAATAGAATAACTTGGTTATTGCTATTATATTATCATTAGATGTTTCCCTGTCTTATTTATGATTTTGCTACTATACTCTGATTTCGCTGCTTATGTTGGTTTGTGATGTGAGATTGTGAAAATGTTAAGGTACTGCTATCAGAGATCCTGGTAGGTTTGTAAGATAGGTACTTGTCTTACCCACACCACTGATATTTCTAATTGTAAGTTGGGTCTACTGGGAATGGGGTCAGAGGGCGAAGCTCTGCCTTAACTCACAATCTTAGCTAAACCATGATTTTGTGAAAATTAGTATTAAATAAAAATCTCAAGACAAAAATAATAGAAACTGCACAATTAGGAGACAAGTATAGGTGTTAATGTTGTTTTATTATAATAGAGAATTTGAATACGCAACTTACACTTTTCATAAGAAAATAAAGTACTAAAAGCAGAAAATCCTTACTAGCCTAAGTTTAAGAAATTAAACAACTGAAGCAAATGACATAATGTAAAAGTTCAACTAAACCTAAAACATCAAACTCAAATAAGCATGAAAAGAGAAATCCTAAAAGCTACAGTGGCAAACGTGCACTACTCTTGCTGCTCTTGCCACTGCTGCTACTGGTTCTATCCCTGGCCCTGAGCCTATTTTGGATCATGTGTTCCTGAAGGAGGCACTGAAATACCAAGGTGGAAGACTATTTCCTGCATGTGTGCCTCTAGGGAGGCCACTCTATTGTCCATAAGACAATTCTGTCTATGTTGTTGAGGTGGCCGTCTATACTCCTCATTAGAGATGCGGTGGTGTCTAGGTGGGCCATAACATCATTAAGACCATAAGGCCTCCCACCCCTAGTGCCTTGAGAAGTAGAGGAAACCATAGACTCATAGCTTGGGGATCAGGTGGTTGAGCCCCACCAACCCCGGTAGCTTCTCCTCCTGTACCACCCACACCTCCACCAACATCACCGGCACCACCACCCTCTACCTCCATAGACTGCTGACCCTCCCCTGGAATAGGAATCACCTCCCGTAGATCTATGGTCATCTTCCTCAGAGAATCTTAGTTGAAGTCTGTGACCTCTTCACCCAAGCGTGCCTCTCCCTCCAAGTCCACCCCAAAGCGGTAGAAGATGTTAGTGAGTATTCTTCCATAGCACAAGCTCCCCGCTTGTTGATCCACTCCTTTGGACCGAAGCACCATGGTTCACATAAGGAGGTAAGGAAGATGTATCTGCACCCCCATGTACATGCAGTAGGTCACGTAGGCTTGTAGTGCAGATACCTTATCATAGTGTCTGCAAGTGGGGAGGACATTCGACTGAATTGCATGGCAGACGACCTTTGGAGTAGCAAAATAGTTTACCGAATGGTTTCATCCTTTGGCCTCCTTAGTCAGCATGTCGTTTATCTCTTAAAAGGTATCGAGACTCTAGAACTCATATGTTGGAGTCCGAGGCGGGCAGTACACTAGGTCACCGACATTGCTGACCATCAAAATATTGGCCAACTACCCCATGTCAAAGAAGATCTCCACCCCCTTCACATAGGAGGTGATCTGCATATCTTCCATACACCGGTTCACGCATTGGACGTTGGAGTGGAATAACCTAACCAATGTGGGTAAGTAGTACTTTTTGGGTTTTGAAGATGCGATACCACCCAACCTCATCAAACCGTTGACGGAGAAGGAATGCACGAAAGTCATTGGTCCTCACATAGACTCCCGGGTCCACATTACGGCACTCAAATAGTTCCCAATGGTCTCGCTCAGCCACAGAGCGGAACAAGATTGGGTTGAACCGAGTGGTGGCATCATGCTCCTCTTGTTCAATGGTACGTCGCGTATGTACATGGCATCCGAACATCATTGCAATATGTTCCTAATGATTAAGAAGGAAAAACCTAGTTCAATGGCCGAATGTAAAGCTCACAAAGAAGAAAATCACAAAACTAGGTTACAGAGAGGAGGAACATACCTTGGGTGTGAATGTAGCACCGATTAATTTCAAAATAACGAGAGGAAGGTAGGGAATGGGTTGCAAGTTTCTCCCTAGCCATTTCCACTCCTTTTCCATGAGCAAAAATAGGGTTTTGTACAAAGAAACTAAGACCCGAGCCTATGTATAGCCGTTTTGGTGCCACCAAAAATAGCCCATCGAAAACACTAGGCACGCTTCCGGTGCCTGTTTCCAATGAAGTGAAAATTTCAATTTTTGCTCTCTGTTTTTCCCATCAGAAATACCACTGATATTTTTGGTGGATTAAACCATGTTTTCGGTGATATGACCCCCTATTTCTGGTGGACTCTTTTGGAAAATAAATCATTTTATTTTTCAAATCTGAAACTTTATTTGGTTACTTTAATGGTGCACCCCTTTGGGATACGTGCACGATCGGATCCTAATATGTGTGGACCCCACTTATACATGCCCTAACCTAAATTTTGACTATCGTATACATGTGGGACCCACTATGCATGCATGTGTTCAAATTACATGCAACTTTGTTTATGCATGTGCACTAATCGAATTCCTTCACAGGAGTCATGTCACACCAAAACACCCGATCGCGATCCCAATCATGCCCGTCACCTCCCGCTTCCCCTACATGGAATCAAGGTCGACCCCACAATGCACCTTCGGCTTCACCTATACTTATAGCCCAGGATGTGACATCCATCAAGAATAACATGATGCGGGAAGTGGAAGAAAATCAAAACCAGTTTATGGCCGGGATCGATAATAGGATCTAAGCGACAATGAAAGCTCGTAATGCACCACCTGCACCTCCTACTCCACCGGAACCCGTCCCAATACCCATTGGATTGGATACCCTTCAAACATTTGGTGGGGCACAAGTGCATGGGCAGGTGCAAGACCTAATGCTGGATCAAGCCCAGGCCCATCTAGAGGGCTGGATAGACTTGACGAAAATGATGGAGAAGTTTCAACTACTCAGGTCCCCATGCTTCTCAAAGGTGGGCCAAGACCTGTTGTATCCATCAAGATGGATTGGTGGGATGGAGAAGGTTTGTAGACTGATGGACTGCACTGATGAGAAAAAAAATTTGTGTGCGGGCTATCAGTTACAGAATGAAGCAGATGATTGGTGGAGTGCCACTGTGCCTATTCTGAGGGCTAGTAACCCGAACCCCACTTCGGTAGACTTCAAAGGGGCCTTCTTTGAGAACTATTTTTTAGAAAGCTTATGGGATAGGAGAGAGAGTGAGTTCTCTCAATTGGTTCAAGGTTCCCAGTCTGTACTCGAGTATCAGCAACTCTTCAAGGAGATATTCCATTTTACTCCTGAGCATCTCACAGGTGATAGAGCTAAAGAGAAAAATTTTGAGAAAGGATTGAGGCTAGATATTAGGTCAACCATTGTGAGGTTGAAATTACAGACCTATGCTGAGGTGGTCCAAGTGCCAAATCTATTAAAGATCGGCATAGAGACAACTTCATGGCCCAGTAAGGGACTGGAAAGAGGCCAATGGGATCTACAGATTCTAGGGGAGGCAACAAACCTTTTCGAGTGCCCTATGTCAATCCAACTTCAATGCAATTTAGGAGGCCTGATGCTAGTCAGACTTCCTAGCCCTCCCGATCTAGTGTTGTATCTCAGTCTTTGGGATCAAGCCTGAGATGTTTTCATTGTGATCAGTCGGGCCATATGGCAAGGATATGCCCCCAGCGAAGGCCAAGTGATGCACCCTACACTATGCCATCGAGGCCTCAGTAGACATATTCAGCCCCTAGACCAGCGCAGCCCCTACAGGGCTAGAGACCACAAGGTAAAGTGTTTGCTATGACTGCAAAAGATGCCGAGGCTATACCCGGTGTAGTGACAGGTACATTATTGATATCATTATTACTTGGACATGTGTTATTTGACTCAGGAGCCTCGTATTCGTTCGTGTCACCAGCATTTACGAAGTAGATGAGCATTCCACCAAGGGACTAACTCAATTTTTGGCTGTGAGCACCCCTATAGGAAGTGTGGTGGGTTTGAACTATGTTTATGAGCCTTGTCTAGTGACTATAGGTGAACATGAGTTGAATGCTTACTTAATCGAGTTGGATATGACCGACTTCGACATGATTTTAGGAATGGACTGGTTGTTCGCATATAGAGCCAGTGTGCTTTATGCAGGGAAGGCTATCATTTTCAGACCTCGTGATGATGATGAGTTTGTTTTCCAAGGGGATATGCCCAAGAAACCCATAAAGGTTATCATATCTGCATTCCAGATGAAGAAGCTATTGGATAAGGGATGCCAAGGCTACTTAGCATCTGTGATGGATATTGAGATAGAAATTAGGCCATTAACCAAGCTAGATGTGGTGAGGGAATTTTTCGATATATTCCCCGATGATGCCCATGGATGGAGAGATAGAGTTTGCTATAGACCTTCTCCCCGTCTCGACACCAGTGTCAAAGACCCCTTACCGCATGACCCCCATAGAGTTGAAGAAATTACAGGTGCAACTTCAAGACCTTCTGAAGAAGGGATTCATTAGACCTAGTGTGTTTCCATGGGGAGCACTGGTATTGTTCATCAAGAAGAAAGACGAAAGTATGAGATTGGGCATCGATTACTGGGAGCTTAATAAGCTAACCGTCAAGAACCGATATCCTTTGCCAAGGATAGATGATTTATTTGATCAATTGTAGGGTGCCAAGGTGTTCTCCAAGATCGACCTTAGATCGGGCTACTACCAGCTCAGGATCAAGGATGGTGATGTCAATAAGATAGCCTTCAGGTCAAGGTATGGACATTATAAATTCTTGGTAATGTCATTTGGGTTAACCAATGCAATGGCTGCATTTATGGACTTGATGAATTAGGTATTTCAGGATGTTCTAGATAAGTTTGTGATAGTATTCATTGATGACATTTTAGTCTACTCCAAGAGTGTAAAGGAACATGCTGTTCACCTGAGGTTAGTACTGCAACGGCTGAGGGAAAAGCAACTCTATGCCAAATTCAACAAGTGCGAGTTTTGCCTATCATAGGTGGCATTCCTAGACCACATTGTTTCAGACAAGGGTATAGAGGTTGACCTAGACAAAGTGAAGGTAGTTCTAGAATGGGAGACTCCCAAGAGTGTAGTAGACATATGTAGCTTTTTGGGATTGGGCGGATACTACAAGAGGTTTATCGAGAACTTCTTTTGCATTGCTACTCTGATGACCCGACTTACACAAAAGGGTGTAAAATTTGAGTGGTCTAATGCTTATGAGAAGAGCTTCAAGGAGGTAAGGCAAAGGTTGGTATCAAATCCAATTTTAACTATTTTGACCGGTACAGGTGGTATGGTTGTGTATAGTGATGCCTCCAAGATGGGATTGGGTTGTGTATTGATGCAGCATGGGAAAGTCATTGCTTACCCCACCCATGATTTGGAGTTGGCAGCCATAATTTTTGTGTTGAAAATCTAAAGACACTACCTATATAGTGAGAAGAGTGAGATCTTCAGTGACCATAAGAGCCTCAAGTACTTCTTCACCAAAAAAGAGCTCAACATGAGATAGAGACGTTGGTTAGAGCTGATAAAGGATAATGCTTGTACTATCCACTATCACCCAGGAAAGGCCAATGTGGTAGCTGATGCACTTTATCGAAAATCCCAGTCACTGACTCTTGCATCACTGACTATCAATGAGTATCTCCTACAGGAGGCCAAGAAACTAGACTTGGAACTATTAGTAGAGGGTTTAACTTTGTCACTATCGGCATTGGTGGTGCAACCTAGTCTAGTGGATAGGATCACTACAGCTCAGGTTACTGATGTAGAGTTGCAGAAGCTGATAGTAAAATGCCCGGAAGGAACCTAAAAGGACTTGGATTTCTTTGTAACTGAAAGCGAAATTCTCATGTTCGAAGGGAGGTTGTGTGTGCCTAATGATGGTGATTTGAGAGACACAGTTTTAAGAGTGGCATATAGCTCTCCATACTCTATTCACCCTAGCAGTACTAAAATGTACGAGGACCTCAAAGGCACCTACTGGTGGAAAGGAATGAAGAACGATGTGGCCATGCATGTGTCTACATGTCTCATATGCCAGCAAGTCAAGGCTGAGAGACAGAGGCCCCATGGGTTATTACAGTCCCTACCTATTCCGAAGTGATAATGGGAGAATATTACCATGGACTTCATTATAGGCCTACCCCATACACAGAAGGGTATGGATGCCATTTTGGTAGTTGCGGACCTCTTGACCAAGGTAGCTCACTTTATACCAATCAAGATCACATTTTCTATGGACAAGTTGGCCAAGTTGCACATCGATAACATCATCAGATTGCATGGTGTACCAGTTCGTATCATCTCTGATCGAGATCCCAGGTTCACTTCCAAGTTCTGGTCATGTGTACGGAAGGCTATGGGCACACAGTTGGATTTCAACACTACCTTTCACCCTCAGACCGATGGTTAATCGGAGAGGATTATTCAGACATTAGAGGACCTACTCCGAGCATGTGCCTTGGATATGAGTTATAGTTGGGATGAGAACATTTCCCTTATCGAGTTGTCCTACAACAACAGTTATCAGGCCACCATCGGAATGTCCCCATTCGAGGCACAATATGGCAGGAAGTGTCTAACTCCACTATATTGGGATGAGGTTGGTGAGCGGCATATTTTGGGTCCAGACTTGATACAGGCTACTAGTGAGAAGGTGCATGTGATCAAAGAAATGATCAAAGCTGCTCCGTCCAAGCAGAAAAGCTACATGGATGTTAGGAGGAAACATTTGAAGTTTGGTATTGGAGACAATGTGTTCTTACGGATCTCCCCAGTTAAAGGGGTGATGCGGTTCGACAAGAAGTGAAAGCTTAGTCCAAGGCTTATAGGACCGTATGATGTACTGGAGAAGATCGGAATGGTATCTTATCGGATAGCTTTGCCGCCAGAGTTGGAAGGTACACATGATGTCTTCTATGTATCTATGTTGAGGAAGTACATTCCTGACCCGACTCATGTCTTGACTTACATACCTCGTGAGTTGGATGAGGATTTTTCCTACGTGGAGTATCCGGAGAAGATTATTGATCGGAAGGACCATATTCTTTGCAACCGCACTATTTCCTTTGTCAAAGTGAAATGGATGAACCTCCCCGAATAAGAAGCATCCTGGGAACGAGAAGATGAAATGATGAAGCACTATCCTGGATTGTCTGATTTTCCAGGTATGTTCAATTTCGAGGATGAAATTCTTATAAGGTGGGGAGAATGTTACACCCGTGCCCTAATCTGGTTTAATTTGAAACTATTGTGATAGGCCTCATATTGGAGATCAGAAGTATGATCGGCTTTTGGCTTACGACTGCGTATTATTGAAGGGGTAGAGATGACCCCACATGTTTGTGCATTGCATGCCTATCTAACTGGAGGGGATTCATACCTTTCAATCCCAGACAGTAAGTGACTCGATTCCCCACACTTGATTTTCAACATGCATCAAAATTATCGGATGGCCTCGAGCATGTTCGAGGGAAACAACCCATGTGAGACTAGCCATGGGACAACAAGCTATCTTGACCACCAGAAACAAGCCTGGGCCCGGATCCTGTGCCTATTTCTAGTGGGTTGACAGGCTACTGTGGAGGTTCTGATGCCCGTGGTTCCCGTCACTCGCAGCGTAAATGGTTCTGGATGACCCCAAATCATCCTCCACACCATCCTTGTAATGTGAGTGGTTTACGAACATAAACGGTCGGGTCCTTGTGCCAGAAATTCATTTTAACCTGATTGGTCCAAAAGGGGTCCAACCTAAACAAACCCTAAGGTCCACTTATATTATAAGTTGGGAAATGAGGAAATTCCTCATTTCCCTTGTGCCCAACATAGGAGAGGAGAGAAAGAGGAGAGGAAGGAAGAGGAAGAGGAAGAAGGAGAACGTTGGAGGCCTACCTTGGTTCCGGTTGTCGCCTTGTTGTCGGATTCATTACCGGAGGTAAGTACAACCTCCCATACCACTCCTTCTCTTTATTTCGACCTAGACAAAGCTAGGTATGGATGGAATCTTGGTGTACAAACCATGTTAAGATTGTAGGATGCGTGTTCTACCCTCTTGGTGTTGTTACCGAGCTCGAACCAAGCCCAGTGAGCTCTGGCAACATGTATTGCCAAAAGACTAACTAGGATTTCGATGGTTCGATCGACGTATCTCCCAAAGACCTGGCTTATATGCTTAAAGTTATATGTTTAATTGTAATTTCTCAATGCAATGATGATATGTTACATTTGTCATTTACGATTATGATATGAATTGTATGGAGATGTATGACGGGATCCGGTGTGGTCGAGGTGGTACCGGTACCGTGATCACCGTGTGTTTGGTTTTGTGTGTGAGATGGAATCCAACGTGGCCGAGGTGGTACCGGTGTCGTGATTACCGTATGCATGTTGCAGTAATGCATTGATTATATGCATTAGAGTTAGTTGTAGTCGTGGGTTACACTTTGTGGCCAAGGTGTCACTGGTATCATGTACCCCAGGACTGCATTTGGAAATGGATGCGCTTCATAGCCGATGATTGGTACCGGTGTCAAGTAGTCCATAATTAACTGTGATATGTATGCTAGATTAGATAAACGATCTTGGGATTCACTTTGTGGCCAAAGTCTCACTGGTATCATGTACCCCAGGACTACATTTGGAAATGGATGCGATTCGTGCCCGATGATTGGTACCAGTGTCGCTTAGTCCATACTTAACTGTGATATGTATGCTAGATTCGGTAAACAGTCTCAGGTTTCACTTTGTGGCCAAGGTCTCATTGGTATCATGTGCCTGGGACTGGATTTGAAGATGGATTACACTTTGTGGCCGAGGTCTTGCCAGTATCGTGTAATCCATACTAACTGTATCACTATGAAGGCATGTAGAATATATGTGGTTAGGTATCACTCCCTATGCTATGAACGCTTGCCAATAGGGGTTGAGGTGTTGGATAACCTATTGTGGCATGTTCGATGTGCCTTTTTGGAATGCCACACCCACGGTATGGTGTGATTGTAGTCGGAGGCGGGAACCTGTCCTATGTGGCCGATGATGTACAGGTTCTGTGACTGCCAGGAGGGGTTATCAGGATTTGCTGGGTGACCTATGGATGCATTCAGGGACCGGTAGGCTTCTCTTTACAGCTAGGGTTTATATCCTTGTGTAGTCGATGGCGGTTCCGAGATGAAGGATACAGCCTAATGCACCGTAGTAGCATTTACCAAACTTAGTTTGTATTGTTAGGTGGATAATAAATAAATGAACTACATCACAAGCATCATGGACTATGTGTTTAATTTCCACAATCATGCATCATAGATTATTACTGCTATTATCTTGCTTGGATGCACTTGAACCCCACCCCCTGAGCTAGTTGGAAAGCTCACCCCACGTATACACACTTTTTAGATAATGATACAGGTATTGTGGTGCCAATGGCGAGTGACCCAGTATCTTCTGGGTCAGAGTATGGTGTGAGCGATTGGTGGATGCCAGAAGCAATGGAGTATGATCAGGACTGTGCTTGCGACCACTGTGCTTATGCTGCACCGTGAGATTGTACATCATACTTGATACTTGTGGATTGTATTTTTTGAGATTATGTTATATGTCATGGATGAATGTAACAGAATAACTTGGTTATTGGTATTATATTATCATTAGATGTTTCCCCATCTTATTTATGATTCCGCTACTATACTCTGATTCCACTACTTATGTTGGTTTGTGATGTGAGATTGTGAAAATGTTAAGGTACTGCTACCAAAGATCTTGGTAGGTTTGTAAGATAGGTATGTTTCTTACTCACAACGCCGGTATTCCTAATGGTAAGTTGGGTCTACTGGGAATGGGGTGTGATAGCAACCCTCAGGGTAATAGGATATATCTGGCCATTCTGAGATTCACTAATGGCCACTTTTTGCACTACCTTTGTTCACATACTCACTCATAGATACACCTACCCCTGTGGTTAGCCGACTGAACCCATGTAATGTCATAGACAATCACCAGCGAAGTCACACCCCTTGATACAGTGCCATCTGGTATATCAAAGGAACCACGTACCCATGATTCACTTTTAGCTGTAGGTATGTTAGTTTTATCAAGGGTAGCCTTGTTCTGTCCTATAGCCTTACCCATTGCATCACATCATATAGGAACTAGACCATTGAACAACTAGGTTATGCCACAAAATGACTTAGTAGTTGTTTGTGATTCAAGTTAGAACCCTTCTAGCCTGTTTCATCTGGGATGAGATTTTTCCTATATATGTTTAAACCTGATGTGTTCTTCGACAAATGGGAATTGGGAGATGCAACTATGTTAGTTTTGGTTCACGCAACCATGCCTGTGGGGTGATTCCCGCTTCGCCACATTATATTAGCATGTGTTCCAAACTAATAATGTTCGACACAACCAATCCAAGAGTCATGAATGACTAGGTATTTTTATGTTATGGGGAGAAACAAAATACCTATGTGAAATCAGTTACAAGGTTGTTCTTACATGAACCAACTTGTTTGTTTTCCCAAAGCATAGTTTATGTCTAACTTGGGCCCTCCTAAAAAAAAATGTGTGAATATCAACTGAAAGTTGGGCCCAAAATTAGACACTTATTATTGGGAGGGAAAAATTTTGTGTGTGCATCATAAAAAAAAAAATCATCAAAAAAATTCAAAAATAAAAAAAGCTAAAAATTAAATTTCTTTATTTAAATCAAGCATGATTCCACGTCAAAAAAATTCCCCGCTATCTATGTGGACCCGTCAAGATAACCATTTGGTCCGAGTCAGCCCAGAGAGATCCTTACCAATGGTGGAACTTATTGTCCAACTCACTCCACCAAGTTCACCTGGCTCAACATCATTTGAACGATTGGCAAGTATGGATTTGGCTAGTGGAAGTCAACTAGATGCCCAAGAGAAAAGGAGACTGGATATCATGCAGTTCGAGTTGGAAGAGTTGTGTCATTTATTCAACTAGTTTACCAGTGCCAAGCAGCCTCATCAAAAAATTGAACCTATTTTAACTCTAGGAGAATATGAGTGGACTAAGATGGGGTCCAATGCACCTCATGCCATACCGAGGCTTGTGGTCAATGATGATGAAGAAGAAATCTAACCAAATCTTCCAACTGAAGCCCCCAAAATTGAAAGAGAAAGGAAAATGTGGGAACAATTAGAAAGGCTTGAAAAATTGCTACAAAAGGGGAAAGCAATAGACACTCAAGCCACAGAAACTGACGAGATGGTCCTTTTTCCCAGAGCTTAAATTTCAGAGAAATTTAAATGGAACACTAATAAGTTTGATGACAAAGGCGACTCGAGGGCACACTTAAAGGTCATCATTAATATTTCCAAATCATGGGGATTTACTAAAGAACAAATGGGGCAAGCATTTTTGCTTGCTCTTTCAGGTCCAGCTCTTCGTTGGTTAACTCCGTTAGACCCTTCCCAGACTTAGAATTGGTCAACAATCATGAAAGCATTCACCAAGTAGTACTCTTACAACACTGAACTGGATATAACTCGATGAGAGTTAGAAACTGTTCGACAGGCACCAGGGGAGGGTTTCACTGAGTTTCTCCTAAGGTTTTGAGATAAGGCAGGCATGATGACATCTCGACCTACTGAAAAAGAACAAGTTGAAATGATCCTAGATAACTTGGCAAAACCTTATTATGATGTGTTATACAATCAGCACATTGAGACATTCTTAGCATTGCTAGCAATAGCGAGAAGGGTTGAAAATCAAATCTTTAAAGAAGCATAGCACTGGAACATTCCGGAGGGTTCCTCAGAGCAGAATAAGAATACAAGGTATAGAAAGGGCGTAATATAGAGGTAAATGCTTTAACTATCACAAGTACCGACTAGCAGCCTGTAGTGCATATAGTAAGTCTTAAGCCTGCCCCAGTTGTCACTAAGCCAGGTCTTCCAGCTAAAAAAGGTTTAGTACAAAGGAAGAAATTCTCATATTTAAGGATGCCCTTATCTGTGTGTTATGAGAAATTGAAGAAAGAAGGCCTCTTGAGTACGACACATGCCCGTCCAATCAGTGATCCTCCACCTACTTGGTACAAGGACAATGAATACTATTCTTTCTATAATCAAAAGGGTCATCTCACCAACTAGTGTATCACCTTGAAGCATGCAGTATAAGATTTGATTGAATCATGGCAGATTGAGCTGGAATTGAAGAGCTAGCCAAATGTGACTACCAATCGACTTCTGAATCATAGAATAGTTGGAATGTTACAAAGTGATTCATATGAGAATAATCCTACTCGAAGGATTCAACCTGCACCTAAGAGAGGGCGTCTCAATGCCTGAAGATACCGAGCCATACTCAAAGCCAAGCATTTGGAAGCAAAAGAGGAGGAGAATTGGAAGGGAATTGAAGAAATCTGTTCTTGGGAAGATGAAAGTCTCCCACCCTGCAATCTTACTCTTCCTCAGATAGGGCCACCTTCATATCACCCAGCATCACATCCTCCATAACCTTTATATCACCTAGCATCATATCCTCTATCAACTTCATATCACCCAGCATCATACCTTCCATCATCTTCCTATCACCAAGCTTCACATCCTCTATCACCTTCATATCATCCAACATCATATCCCTCATCACCTCCCTATCACCCACCATCACATCCTCCATCACCTTCATATCACCCAACGTCATACCTTCCATCTTCGTCCTACTACCCTGCATTATACCCTCCATCTCCATCTTACCATCCAACACCAGAATATTCTGTCTCACCTCGGGCAGGATTATCATCATCTAATATTGCCCCATTTCTTCTGTCATTGCCACCATTTCACCCAGAACCTTACCTCCCACCCATTTCATATTACCTGCATCCTTATCCACCACCACCAGAATACTTTCCCATAAATGAATGGTTAGAAGAAGGGAAACAACATTAATGTTCAGAGGCAAATCGTCCGAATGGAACTTCTTGGATTGATATGCTAATGGATCCAGGTACTCTTAGGCCAAATGGAACTTCTTGGACTGATATGTTAATGGATCCAGGTACTCCCACTTACTCCTCTACCAGATCGGTGAATCTCATAGATAGGAAGAAAAGTCCTAGATTGACCCTACAACTCTCATTGTACCAACAATACCTCAAGTGCATGTCATAGAAGAGGTCATACCAGGCAAGAACAGGGCAATGATAGCATTGGCTATCAGAGAATTGATCTTAGATGAAATACACCTAATCCATATAGGTGGAGAGAGTGACAGTGATACTGAAGACACTGAACAAATTTGTGAGACAGTGAATGCTATTAGGGGAAATGTTCCTGATGTGGATCCAACCGATCGCATTCACCCAATTTTTCCTTCTGATGATGATTTAGAGGAAGAAGAAGACAAGGATGAGGATATAGAAGATGGTCAAGAATTAAATTAAGATCTAAAGGAAGATCTTGTTGAAGGAAGGGAAAACAATCAAGTTAGAAAGTGAATATTTTGTTGAAAAAATTGAGTTTGAACTATATCCGAAGAAAAGTGAAGAAGAGAATCCCTCCTATGACAACGTGCTCTGCTTGCTGAATCAAATGTGTGAAAAATATGTTAGTAACTAAAAAATGATAAGGAAAGTGGCAGTCTGGCAAGAAACTATCAAAGAAGTGTGTGAAAACCTTAGGGTTAATTTTAAGGATGAACCATTTCTCAAAGGGCTTATTCTGCATTTGAATAACATTATTCAAATAGTTAAAGCTCAGGCTATCAACATTTCAGAGGGTCCTCCAAGTCCATTCACACCATCTGCATATGAAGAAAGGATTGGAGAACCTATGGTTGGCATAATTGTTGATACAAACAATAATAATGAGAGTAAATGCCCTTGTGATATTCTCATCAAAAAGAGGCCTGAAGGATTCAAGAAAGTGATGGCCACTAGAAGTGGGAAAGACTATAAAGCAAAGGGGTTGATAGTGGAATAGTGGAACAACCAACACTCACGGAGATGGGGTTGTGTAGCAGGCAGCCACAACCTGAGAATCAAGTATTGAGCCAGTTGAAAAAGGTGTAGGCCAACATCTCCATATGGGAGTTGTTAATGGCATCTCCTGCACATAGGGAAGTCGTATTAAAGTCCCTCACAAGTGTCTAAGTGCCTATAGAGATGGATCCCTCATGATTATCTTAGATTATTGGAGCCACATATGTTGTTCAAGCATTGATGTTCTCTGATATGGACTTACCTCCAGAGTGTATCAAGCACACTAGAGCTCTGTATATCATTGCGGAATGCAATATGAATATAGTACCTCAGGTTCTTATGGATCAGATCTTAATGTTCTAAAATTGAGGGCTGCCACATGTATTAGCTTTAATCCAGACCAATTCAAACCCTCGACTCAGATCATTAAGGCTTACGACAACACTAGCAGAAATGTTAGTCGAAATTCTCACAATAATGGTGATAATAGGGCCAGCTGAGTTCTGTGTTGAATTCCAAGTGATAGATATCCCAGCCTCCATCAATATGCTTCCGGGTCATCCGTGGCTTCGTAAGGTAGGGGTAGTGTCATCTACTCTACACCAGAAAGTAAAATTTATCTATGATGAGAAGGTAGTTACTATTTCTAGAGATCCTCAGTTAGTCAACATATTGGCTGACATTGAAGTTGGAAAAAATCAAGAACAGGAGGTGCGTCTGAGTGGTTTTGAACTAGAAAAAGTTTTTGCTTCTGTTGTTAAAGAGCCAATGAAGGACAATGTGCCAATGTCCTATGAGGGCATATGGAATACTACTGTAGGTCGAATGATGAAATAGATCATTATTTTCCTAGAATGGGATTGGGAAAATACTAGCAAGGACCTACAAGGTTGCCTGAATTCCCTCACATTGTCGGAATGTGTGGTTTAGGGTTTTCTCATAAAGAAGAACAAAAGTTGCTAGAAGATATAAGGAGAGGCCAAGGTGGAGCAAGTGCTTATTGAGGGGTTGAAAATTGAAAGATGCTCATGATGGCAAGGAAGGAATCCTCCTGCAAGAAAAGGGCTACAATTTACCCTACTTTAGAAAAGTACTTTGTGAAGGAAGCAGAAGATTTTCCCGGTTATGAGGATCTTAACTTTCAACATATGAAAGAAGCAAAGAAAGCAGATTCTGAGTTCGAAGTCATCTATCAAGATCAGATTGATGGGATCACCTATGAGCTGGAGCATCTACCATTTAAGGAGGAGAATAAAGAAAATGGTATCAGTGATATCTTTGAGATAGATGTGATTGCCACAACTGAAGAAGAATCTGCAGTTGACCCTGCATCCCTGATTCGATCATCACAGGTTCTCAAGCTTCGTCTTACTCTGAAAGAAGTTTGGCAACATAAGTTAAGAGCTACTTAGCGTCTCAATATTCCAGTGGAGATGCGAGCTCACATTTGTTCTTTCCTGCGGAAGATGTATCTGGAGGAGTTGAAAAAGGAGCATACAGCTCTTTTTGTGGGAGCAGTTCATATGCTAGAAGGATGAATCTGCCCTTACTATGTTAGAAGCAACTGGAATGGTTACATTTGAGATGGAGGTCAATGTTGTGATCGTGGCAAGGGGATTGCCTCATATAATAGGCTTGAGAATTTAGATTTTCTAGAGAGAGGGCTGAGTAGCCTTGAGCAAGGTGCATCTCCCAGGAAATTTGGATTTACGGATCATGAGATTGATCGACTTATTTTTACCACAAAAAGTGCCAAGAATAAGCAATTTGAATCTGAACTCTTCTGCCAAGAGAAATTAGGGCATCTGGAGCTCCATGAAGAAAGTGAAAGTAGTGGTGTCAACAACACCCTTGAGGTAGATGTTATTACCACTGAAGAAGTAGAGGAAGGGCCAATGCCATATATGCTGATTCATCTAGCCCGCGAACCACTACTCAACTGGACCAGTGCAAGATATGACTTCAAGCTCACTAAGACTCAGGGTCAATTGGTTCTAAAATCATCACACAGTTGTTAGATTTCCCTATGGGTTTGAGTCCGAAACGCTAGTTGACGAAGCCACACAGAGAAACAAGAATACGAATCTAATAAAATTATAAAATTATGGAGGAACAAATTGTACCTTTCACCTTGTATGTTGAAGATGATTGATGTTGGTCACTCCCACTTTCACTCTCTTGGCTTGGCTATGGATCTTCTACAGCCCCTTAAACCTCTTTGGTTCTCTCACTTTAGTGGTAAAGTGGGGAAGAGTGAATAATGGTTGTAGGGACCCAAAACCCACACTCGACTCATTAACTTAGGATTTGATCAATGCCCTAAAGAAATTAAAATTGGTGCAACCCTGAATGAAGAAGAAACCTCACAAATGGCTAGCTTGTTAAAAGAATTTGTAGAGGTTTTTGCTTGGTCCTATGAAGACATGCTTAGTATTGACCAAAAAATAGTGCAGTATCGACTTCCTACGTATCCAGATGTAAAGCCTATCAAACAAAAGGCTAAAAGAATGAGGCCTGAATGGATTGAAAAGATTAGAGAAGAAGTAACTAAGCAATGGAATGCAGGATTCTTGCAAGTCATAAAATACCCCCGTTGGTTGGCCAATATTGTTCCAGTTCCAAAGAAGCATGGAAAAGTCAGAATGTGTGTGGATTTCAGAGATTTAAAAAAAGTCAGTCCTAAAGATGACTTTCCTTTGCCCCATATTGATGTGTTGGTTGATAGCACGATAGGACATGCTTTATTGTCATTCATGGATGGGTTTTTAGGATATAACCAGATCAGCATGTATCCTGAAGATATGGAAAAGATAGCTTTTATCACCCCTTGGGGGACCTATTGCTATAAGGTAATGCCATTTAGTCTAAAGAATGCTGGAGCCACATATCAAAGATCCGCTACTGCTATTTTGCATGATATGATTCACAAGGAAGTGGAAGTCTACATCGATGATATAATTGTCAAGTCTATTGACAGATAGGGGCATATCTCAGCACTAAGGAAGTTTTTTGAAAGAATCAAGAAATTTTGATTAAGGTTGAACCCTCAGAAGTGTGTGTTTAGTGCGAAGGCAAGAAACTTTTTAGGATTTCTTGTAAGTTAAAGAGGTATAGAAGTGGATCCTATTAAGATCAAAGAAATCAGGGACATGCCTGCACCTCATACTGAGAAGGAAATACGAGGATTCTTTCATCACATCCAATACATTAGTCATTTCAAAGCTCAATTGACCACTATCTGTGAACCAGTGTTCAAGTTGTTGAAGAAGGATCAGCCCACACAATGAAAATCCCAATGTCAAGAAGCCTTTGACAAAGTCAAGGAATACTTGTTAAATCCACTGGTTCTTATGTCACTAGTAAAGGTAAAACCACTTCTGTTATATCTATCAGTGGGGCAATTCTTGATGGGTCCATGTTAGCTCAGAAAGATAAGGTAAAAGGAGTAGAACAAGCTATCTACTATTTGAGCAAGAAATTCTTGGAGTATGAAGTTAGGTATACATCATTAGAAAAGACTTGCACAACTCTTGTTTGGGCAACAAGAAGGTTACGACACTATATGGTGGCATATCCAATTCACTTGATTTCTAGAATGGATCCTATCTAGTATTTATTTGAAAAGCCCACACTCACTAGTAGAATGGCAAGGTGGTTGCTATTACTCTCAAAATTTGACATTAAATATATCAGTCAAAAGTCTATCAAAGGCAGGGCAATTGCGGAACATTTTTGTCTGCACATCCCATAGAAGATGGAAAATTATTAGATGATGCTTTTCAAGATGAGAAAATTATGGTGGTTGAAGAAGAAAACTCTGTTAACACATGGCAATTATATTTTGACGGAGCAGCCAATCAAAGAGGTTATGGGGCGGGAGTGTTATTAATAATACCCGACGAGCTGTATTTGCCTTCATCTTTTCAGCTTGATTTTTCATGCACCAATAATATTGCTGAATATGAAGCCTGTGCAATCAGCCTAAAGATAGCTCTGACAATTGGAGTAAAGAGAATTTGAGTGTTTGGTGACTCATCCATTGTAATCTACCAAACTCAAGGGAAATGAAAGACCAGAGATCAGAAATCGAAGCCTTATCAAGAATAACTGGAGAAGATCTTTAAGCACTCTGAAGAAATCTCTTTTGAGTACATCTAGAGAAATAACAACCATTTTGTCGATGCTCTTGCAACATTAGCATCAATGGTTGAGCGTAGTCCTATGGCCCAAGTAAGACCTTTTCTAGTTGAAAGAAAGGTAAAGCCCATCTACCACATCTCAGTAAATGCCTTGACAACAGATGGAAGATCTTGGTTTGCTCTTATTGTGGACTTCATTAGCAAAGGAAAATATCCTATGGAAGCAACATCAGGGGAAAATAAGTTTCTTAGAACATATGCCATTCAATTCACATTACAAGGCGATTTTTTATACAAAAGATCGTTCGATGGAACTCATCTATTGTGTGTGGATGAAGAACAGGTGTAGACGGTGATAGTAGAAATATATCAAGGTATCTATAGACCTCACATGAATGCAAGAATACTAGCCAAAAAAATCTTGAAATTAAGATATTATTGGCGCACAATGGAGGTGGACTATATAGATTTCATTCCGAAATACCACAAATGTCAAATATTTTCCAATGTCATATATATTCCGCCAACAAAATGACATTCACTCAGTTCCCCTTGGCCATTCTCTACATGGGGTATTGATGTTATAGGAAAAATTACTCTTAAAGCATCAAATGGTCATGAGTTCATATTGGTAGCAATTGACTATTTCACCAAATGGGTGGAAGCACAGTCATATTCAGTCCTCACTGCTGCAAAGGTGGCCAAGTTTATTAAAGAGAACATCATTTGTCGACATGGGATCCCCCAACAACTGATATCTAACCAGGGCACTCATTTTTTAGGACAAGTTGATAAACTTTACACCAAGTTTTTGATCTGACGGCATAGATCCACTACCTATCGTCCACAAACAAATGGGGCAGTAGAAGCAGCTAATAAAGAATATGAAGGTAATTCTCCAGAAGATGGTAGATACACATAGAGATTGGGTGGATCACTTACCGTATGCACTATGGGCATTTAGAACGTCGATTTGAACTTCTACAGGGGCAACTCCATATTCCCTTGTATACGGAATGGAAGCCATGTTGCCAATTGAGATACAAGTCCCCTTTCTTTGAGTATAAGCTACCAAAAGGAGAATGGGTATAGGCTAAATATGATGAACTGAATCTGTTATATGAAAAAAGAATGAAAGTCATGAACAATTTTAAAAAGTATCAGTTGAGGATGGCAAGAGTATTTAATAAAAATGTTTGTGCTCGCAACATTGAAGTTAGAGATTTGGTTCTCAGAGAACAAAGAGCACCTACATAAGATCTTTGGGGAAAGTTCTGACCAAATTGGGGTGGTCCATTCACAATGAAGAAAGTCTTGCCAAGAAAAGCCGTACTATTTATGGATTTGGATAGAGATGAATTGTCAAGTTTGGTTAATATGGATCAGTTGAAAAAATATTATGTTTAAGTTCAGGGTAACCACTTGAACTACGTTTGACCTGATTCCTCATAAGGGATATGTAGGCAACTCGACATGTTCGAGTGCGGTCTCATCTATACCAAACTCTAAAAAAAATAAAAATAAAATAAAAAATAAAAATCTTAGGGTATTGATAAAAAAAAAAAAGAAGAGATCCAGAGTCATATCTCAAGTGTCCAAGAAAAGGAGCAATGCTTTAAGATCATCATCTCGCCACTTGGCACCTTAATTACTAGTCAGCTTATTTTCCCTAGTAATTCATTTCTCTATCGTCAGTGGTCTACAAAAATCACCACTTGGCATTATCAATCACAAGTCAGATCATTCCCCACTTGTGGTTCTTTTTGTTCACCTTTCAACTGTAATATCCTATCTTCAGTGTACAAGTTGGAATTATGATGAAGAACTTATTGGTCCATGAAATATTTTTCTTTCTATCAAAAGCATCTTCTCAGAGAACAAAAATATTTGTGAGCTTGTTGCCATGTCTTGTATATGTTTATTTCACTTTTTTGATTAAGTTGTTCGCTTGTATCATCCGGGAACAAATCAATTATGGCTTAACCCTGTGCAAATACTCTGGATGAGACTCTACGCAAGTGGATTGTGAACATGAATGTGGATGATTCTAGGCTGTTGGAAGACACAAATCTTCAGGTTCTTAGTCAAATTTTATGCATAGAATTTTGCCATAATTTGTTGAAGGAAGTTCCCAAGCATTGGGATTGTAACTTGCTTGTGTTCAAATTTGGGTCAGTAGAAATTTTTCCAACTTTAGAAGAATTCAAAGCTTCCTTACTCTCTCCACCCAAAGTGAAGCTTTTTCATCCTACTCTGCAAGTAGACTACACCAAGGATATCCAGAAATTTGTCAGATGGAATAGAAAGAAAATGAAGAAGTTTATGATTTTCGAGAAAATAGACTTCTTTGAAGTAGCCAAAGCTTTTTCTCAATACAGATATTTGGAGGGAATGGATCAGTGGCATAGAGGTAATATCTATCTATTTTGCATGATAGCATGATACTTGTTACGTAATCCTAGACGTGGAGCTGTTCCCACCATCATCAAAGTTGTGTTACAACTTCAAGAAGGTTGTGACAAATTTCCTACAATCTTGGCTAAAACACTTAAAGGGTTGGACCAGATAGTCATTTCTGGGCAATTTGGTATAAATCCCTATATGGGGTGTCATGCTGCTTTCCAACTTTGGTTGACTGAAAAGCTACAACTGTTAAGGCCTTTCCAACATAGTAAGCTGACAGCCATCCAGTACCAGACAAGGAGGGAAATTCTAGAATTCCACTCAATTGCTAATTGGCAAGAGTACCTTCAAGAGAAAACTGAAGATAATATTAGATGGACCTATCAGTGGTCGTCAATTGAGAATCCTATTATGAATACCCTAGGGTGCAATTATGTCAGGCTGATGGGTTTGACTCACGTCATTTTATCTACCTACTCATCTTCGGTGGCAATATCAGTTACCTCAAACAAATCCAAGAGAAGTGGTGAACTTTTATCCCCCGGAGGAGCTATCCACTGGTGTCATAGATCTGCTGGAAAATTTGTGGCAAAGGCAGCCAGTGTAAGGTATTTTAGAAGAAAGAGTTCCAAACGCTTAAGTGAAGACAGTTGACGATCTGGTTTTTTGGTTTATTGTACTTCCATGCAACCATTTTTCGTTTGTTGCAAACATAAACTTAGAGTTGAAATAAATTTAGCCTTTTCTATCTACCTTCACATGAGTGGTGGGAATAAAAAGAAAAAAAAAAAGAGAAGGAAATCATGCATAACCTAAACAAAAGAAATAACATTGTTATAACCTAACAAAACACCATCATCCATTGCATTTTTGCATGATATGTACTAACATATGCACAAACATTGTTTAAGTCTAAACAAAAAAAAAAAAATACCATTTTAAGAATGACATTTCCCCGACAGTGCCATAAGTGTAACTTCAGTGTTAAAGTGCCGTGAAAAAAAAATGTCATTTCTACAATAGTGCCAGAAATTGCCGATTGTATGGTAAGGATGATATAATAAGAATGTCATCTCCATAACAGCGCTAGGAAGAGCCAATTCCATTTTAAGATTCCATTATAAGAATGACATTTCCCCGACAGTGCCATAAGTGTACCTTTAGTGTGAAAGTGCCGCGAAAAGAGCGTCATTTCTACAACAGTGTCAGAAAGTGTCGATTTCATTTGTAAAGATGATATAATAAGAATGACATCTCCATAACAGTGCCAGAAAGTGCCAATTCCATGCCAAAATGCCATTATAAGAATGACGTTTCCCCGATAGCGCCAAGATGCATATGAAAATTCTTTATTCCGTAACAACACCAGAAAGTGTCAATTGTATTGCCCGAATGATATCATAAGAATATCATCTCCACATACAGTGCCAAAAAGTGCCAATTTTTGCCTCGTTTCTATGATAAATATTGAAAAATATTAATCTCAGTGTCAATTTTCATGTTACGATATCAATAAGATTAGAAGAATCAAGAAATGTTACAAAGAGGTCAATTTGATCAGAAGAGCTGAGGTACGTTATAAGAACGATATCCTTATAATTTCTCCAGTGAGTTGTCTCTCAGGTATGTATTCTCTTCCTCATTAGAAGATAATTGTGCTTTAAGATAATTCTCTTATACTTGCATTCTTGGCCAAGTCTAGGACATTTCATGTATGATTCAGTTCTAGTGGTATAATATACCAATACTAGTCAATTGGATATACTGTCATATTAATTTCTTATTTTCATTGAATTTTACCACCAGAGTCTAATTGTTTGCCTTTTGCATTGCACCTCCACTATTCCTGAGTAGGATATCGACAGTTCATGCTCTAAGGTGACAAAATTTTGTTGTTCTTTTCTTTGTCCTTCAGCTATTGCACAGTCTCGGCCAAAAGGGGGCATTCTGTAGACACCAAATTTCGTCCCCCCTTAGCAATGATGAATTATAGGTAATGAGGAGACATATATTCTCTCTTTCAGAGAGAAGTTGGATTTTTGGCACAAGTCCATATTATCTCAGAACTTGTGATGAGTCAAACCTGATATTTTTAATGATGCTGGGAGGGTGACCGAAAGTGGTCATTGATACCTTTTGTTAGAATATGACAATCGAGCCTAGAATGTGCTCGATTCCCATATCATTGGAAAGTATTCGAAAATATAGTCCCATTGATATCTTGTGTGAAAAAAAGGGATACCCAGATGTGTCGTAATGCCTACCTAAACTTTGAACCAGTTAAATCAGAATAAAACTGAACCAAACCAAACCAACCCATACTAGACCAAACCTAAACCAAACCAACATAAACTAAACCAAACCAGACCAACCCTAAACCAGACCAAGCCCTAAACTAGACCAAACCCTAAACAAAACCAAACCCTATACCAAACCTTAAACCAAATCAAACCAAACCCTAAACCAAACCAAACCAAACCAAAACCTAAACCAAACCAAACCAAACCAAGCCAAACCCTAAACCAAACCAAACCCTAAACAATCCAAACCCTAAACCAGACCAAACCCTAACCTAAACCAAACCCTAAACCAGACCAAACCCTAAACTAAACCAAACCCTAAACCAGACCAAACCCTAAACCAAAGTAAATCCTAAATCAAACCAAACCAAACCAAAGCCTAAACCATACCAAACCCTAAACCAAACCAAACCAAACCAAATCCTAAACCAGACCAAACCCTGAACCAAAACCAAAACCCTAACCTAAACCAAACCCTAAACCTGAACCAAAACCTAACCTAAACCATACCCTAAACCCGAACCAAAACCCTAACCTAAACCAAACCCTAAACCTGAACCTAAACCCTAACCTAAACCAAAACCCTTAACTTGAACCAAAAACCTAACCTAAACCAAAACCCTAAATTCGAACCAAAACTCTAACCTACACCAAACCCTAAACCCGAACCTAAACCCTAACCTAAACCAAATCCTAAACCCGATCCAAAACCCTTACCTAAACCAAACCCTAAACCTAAAACAAAACCTAACCTAAACCAAAACCCTAAACTAAACCAAACCTTATCCAAAACTTGCTACCAAACCTACAACTGCTGCCGTGATAAGATTTCCACCTAGGGCTATTGGCGCCCAGTCTACGGGGTAGCCACCCATCTATGGGCATATCTGGAAGCTTAATGGGATGCCACGGGATTTTTTAAATGCATAACAGGGTGACACTGGGTTTTTCAAGGTATAACAGGGTGACACAGGGTTTTTCAATGTATAACGAGGTGCCATGGGGTAGGGATCCGTGTAAGACTTACACAAATCTGTGTAAACACTCCTTTAAGCTCCCTCGTGGCGGCTTTATGTGGCATCCCTCCTTCCTTCTATAAATAATGACCCCAGGTCATGTAAGACCCTAGGAAAAAAATAGAGGAGAACCCCTAAAGAAAAAAAAATTATTCCAGAGGCGTTACAAAAGAGAGAGAGAGAGAGAAGGGAAAGAAAAAGAATAGATTGAGCCGAGCTTATTGAAGTTGATAGAGTCCACGTCATCCATATCAGGTTAGTATGGAACTTCTGCTTAAGTTCATTTGTATTTAATTTTGATATTTTTATTACGGCATAGAAGCCCTGCACAAATTTTTGAAGCTAATTCCAACCCTAGGAATACAACGTGGAAGCCTTGTCGATAATTCCAGAGCTGATTCTGACCCTAGCAATATGGCACGGAAGCCCTGTCCAAATTTATAGAGCTGATTCCGACCTTAGGAATATGGTGTGAAAGCCCTGCCCAATTTTCCAAAGTTGATTCCAACCCTAGGTATATGACGCGGAAACCCTACCCAATTTTCCAAAGCTGATTCTGACCCTAGGAATATGACGTGGAAGCCTTGCCCAAATTTTTAGAGTTGATTTTGACCCTAGGAATATGGCTCGAAAGCCTTACCCAAATTTCCAGAGCTGATTCAGACCCTAGGAATACATGGCAAAAGCCTTGTCCATATTTTTAAGCTGATTCTGACCCTAGGAATATGGAGTAGAAGCCCTGCCCAAATTTTCAGAGCTGATTCCAATCCTAGGAATATGGCGAGGAAGCCCTGCCCAAATTTCCATAGTCAATTCCTACCTCAAGAATGTTGTGTGAAAGCCCTGCTCAAATTCCCAGAAACCAAAACCCATGTTCATACCCTAGCAAAGAAACCCTGTCAACCTTTTTTTTCTAAGTGTCAAAAGTTTTTAATTTCTCTATGAAAGAGAGGAGAAAACTAAATCATTGCCCATGAGTTGAGGAAAATTATCAAAAATTTCACCATTTTCATCAGTCGTTATCATGTAAATATTACATTGTAATTCCATTTGTATGTATAATACATACCTCATCTCCATATGTATTATTTTATATGTCTATTGCATAAAATAATGATGTATTGTTATTATTTCATGTATTAATTTTAGCATCGATATGTTAAATGTAACTTGTTTCACCATTTTATGTGTTATCGCATGTGTTCCTCACATGAAATAACGATCATATTTGTCATTTCATGGGGCATTGTACATATATGTAGATAGGATTTTCTACTATTTTATGTAGAATTTATTATTTCAAGTGGTTTTAATATAGATCTATATTTCGTATGATATTTCAATAATTTCCTACAATTCTTTCATGCAAGTTTATGTATATTTGTTTGCACTATTTCACCTAATAGGACTTCCATTCTAGCTTAGGCTGTTAAAATTCTCCAGGGAGAATATTAAAAATCCAAGCTTCTGGTAGAAAGACCAGAAATTTTGGGTGAGGTGGGTGCCTAATACCTTCCCACACTCATAACCTGACACAGACCGCTATCTCTGGAATAGACTAAAATATGAAGTCAAATTCGAGGGTTCCTTCCTTTCACAGGAATCCAAGCCCCTATTTGAGATCGATCTCTCGATCGAAATTGGGCTCCACCACATGGTTCTAGGCCCTGAATCTTAGATGGTGACTCCAAAAAATATGCTTTCCCCATCCCCCAATAGTCTTTAGCCCATGTTTGGAGACCATTCAATCCATTCACCCCCTACAAGGCAAACTGGAGGTGAGGGGAGGAAAAGAGCAGAAAGAAAGAGAGAAAAAAGGTATTTTCACTTACACAAATACAGTTTGGCCTACCAAAACAAGTCACTTCAAAAGGAAGTCACCAAATGGAATATACTTCGAAACTTTTTAGTTTTAGCTCGACATAGAGGCCCCCTGCATAGAAGACCGAATCCAAATAAATAAGTTACGGAAAAGATGCAACACTTGACTAAAAAAAAAAAGGTCTTCATTAAACATTCACCAAAGTTCTTACAAAAGGAGGGCCTAAGGGCCATTACAAGAGATAACCATAAAAGACTAGAAAGGATCCTTCACTACTCAATGTCTTGCTCGTGAACTTCGATATTGAGTTCCTCCCAAAGGGCTTCAGTGTTCCTCTCGTCAATTCCACCTTGGTCGGGGGGAGAGGGCAAAGGTTGGTTAGAGAGGCCCTCAACTTTAGTATCCTCCACCTCTACTTGACATCAATCACTAGCCTTCACCCTCTCCTCGTTGTCGTCACTTAGAGAGAAGGGGACATCATAAGTCGAAAAATTAACCTTGGGATAGCGTTGCATAACCTAATTATGGATATCAACTATGCCCGACACAAAGGAACCAGAGCTAGCATCTGCGACATCATCCTCAAAGGCCTTAGAAGCCTTATGTTCTTGCATGACCTAAACCTTAGCAGTGGTGACAGCCTCAACCCTAGCCTTGTTGGCTACAGAAAACTTCCTCGCCAGCTTTTTCTCAGCCTTCTCCTTTGACTTTCTAAGGTCAAACTCAACCTCAAAAATCAAATTCTCGTTAGAAACACGCTCCTTCTCTACAGTGACACATGTAACATGGGATTGGGAAAGATCCTCTGTAACCTTCTCGAGCCAAGCAGTGGTCTTGGTCACATAGTTCATACTCTACATCAAAATTGTGCATGTATGACAAGCAAGGAAATACTGAAGAAAAAATATGACTGAAAAAACTATTGGATCATAAAGTGCTACTCATCCTAGCAAAAGAGAAGTAGGTGTCTGAGGCTAGGACCCCATTCATCAAGTCCCCCACCAATGCCTTATCTTAAGGGAGACAACCCTCGATCAGGTAGGCCTTAGCAACCCTCGGGTCACCAACGTCCATATCCTCATTCTTAATCCCATAGGGAGGCACGAAGGGGACCTCACCTCAAGGAGTCCAAGGAACATTGATGCGAGTTAGAGTAGCCAAACCTTCAGGTGGACTGTTCAAGTCATCAACCTCCGCAGACTCGACAACGTGGACTACTACCAAGGCCTGAACAGCGGAAGGATGGGAGGAAGAGCTGTGAATCTTCTTCCCTCTATCATCAATAACAATATCGGAGGCCTCCCTCTTTGGAGCACGCTCGTGCACTTTGTTTTTTCATGCCAGTGCTTTCTCAACCTTCTTCTACGTGATCCTCTCCTTATGCATGGTGGAATCAACAACTAGTATGAAGTAGAAAAAATAAAATAGTGTGTCCAAGAAGAAGAGGGATGAGAAGAAGTGGAGCCCGAAGAAGATGAATTAGAACCCCCGGGCATGTGTGTCGTGCCTTGATGAATTTGAGGGTATCTAACTAATGGCCCTCACAAAGTTAAAGGAAGAGGACGATATGACAAATAATACGAACAAAGTCGAGACATACTCATAGTGTAATACCCCGCTTCTTAAGCCCGGTCTGATTCTTAAACCCGGTCTGATTTCGCGATTGAACCGGTTTAACCATGCAGGAACCGAGCCAGAGGATATTAGAGTGGGTTCCTTATGGGCTATGATGGCACGGGTGACCTTAAACACCGGCTGGCCTGACAAGTCCGAGCCAGTGCCAGAAGAGACAGGAGTGCCCAAACCGTGTACGTGCACCTACCATAAGGCTATGTACGGATAAAACAGGTATTATATCCGTATTTTAAGGTATATACGTATGCTACATCGTATGCGTGGGGTGGGGTTCGCGCCGAGGTCCGAACCCGGTCAAAAATCCCAAGTCTTGGCTCTCAGGTGGGTAGGACA